>NC_026003.2:61465582-61480839 GCF_000442705.2 Elaeis guineensis
TACAAATTTTTTTTCTCTTTCTCTTGTACTTAAGAATTAATTGATGAAATCAAATTCCTCTTTACGGAGAGCTCCTTTTTCTTTTTCTACTTCTTTTTTTTTTTACAATAATTTGCATTGTGATGCTCTTGTTTCCCGACAACAGTGCCCTGTCGAAGCTCTTCTCCTACCATAAGAGATTCTTTTGAAGTCTATGATCTGAGATCTGAGAAGAAAAATTCATCACCTAACGAAGAAATCAAAAAAGATGGACGATGAACTTCACAGGCTGAGGAAGAGCCATTTGGAAGCCACCGTGGAGATTGCTCGCCTTCAGAACCTCCATAAAAAGGAATTCATGGACTACAGCTGGAAGAAGGCCAACTTCGAGAAGGAGCTTGAGGAACTCCAGAAACATGCCAGCGATCGATCTTGGACTCAGGCCTCCAAGATCAGCTCCCTCGAGGTCGAGTTGGCGGCTGCACAGGAGAAGATCGATCAATTGGAAGGGAGCTCATCCTGGCTTCCAACTTAGGCTCACTACGGTCGGGACTGGTCGAAAAAATTTTTCGATCTTCAGAAGTAGCTACAGGACGTCGAGCTGAATTACAACACTTACCGAGTCAGCTGGTGCGGGCAAATAGACAACTACAGAAGGAGGCTCAAGATGGCGACCAACAAGGTTGCTCGCCTTTAGAAGCAGTTGTCCGAAAGAGCCCAGGCTGTTTCGGTTCAAGGCTCCGACGAGCTCCGATCCTTGAGAGGGACCATGGAAGAACTGTCCGTAGCTCTTGGGAAGGAGAAGGCCGAACTGCAGTGGCTGAAAATTCAGCTGGCCTATAAGTAGTAGGCGATCAAAGATGCAGAAGCGAAGTCCGAAGTTCTGAAGAAGAGGCTTCGAGAATCGAAGGGCGAAAGCCGGTGGTTTCACCAAATGTATCGGGAGATGCTGTTAAGAAAGAAGAAACTGGAAGAAGAAGTTGAGAACTTAAAGCAATCCCTGATAATGGCTGGAATTGAGAGTTCGAAGTCAGAAGAAGCCAAGCTTCCTTAGAGCTTCTTTTACCTTTTGTTCAATGTATTCTTTTCTTTTCTCATTTTTTTTTTTTTCCTTCAAAGGCTTTTGTAACTTTCTCTTTACTAATGAAATGAAAAGAAATTTTCTCATTACCTTATCTATTCTTGCTCTGAGTTGTCATTTACCGAGCTTCACTTATCTTTTGTCTTATTTGATGTCGATGTTGTTTGAAGGTTCCTGATCATCGTCGCATTGTTCGAAGGTCTTTCGAGGCCATTTGAATTTGACGCTTTCTCCCAGTGTTCGAGCTTGGAGCCCGAACTTCTCGTTACTTTAAGAAAGTCTATTTTCTCCTGTTAGTGTTGGGTTCCCCCTTAGAGATTGAGAATTTTTTATAAGAGTTTTCTTTCTTGTTGAAATGATGTCCCTTGTGTCTTAGATGTAGTTCATTTTTCCCTTATCGCTGGCGTAGCTCGTCGCTTTTTCTTTTTTTCTCTCCTTTTTTTTTTTATTTTTGGATGAGGGTTTTTCCTCTACTCCTAACGGGGTTGTAGGGGTATAGAGGAGCCATTGAGAAGATTTTTTTCCTCATCCGATCTTGAACGATCAGGTCTTCGTTCGTGTCAGGATGAGGTTCTCCTCCTGTTCCTGATACAGTCAATTTCAGCTCATGTTAGGACGAGATTTTTCTCCTATTCCTAACAGGGCTGTGGGGGCACATAAGGGCCGTTGCGAGGGCCTCTGCCCCCATCCAATCTCTTAATAACTGGATCTTCAACTTCGCTCATGTTAGGACGAGATTCTCCTCCTATTCCTAACATGATTATGCGGGCGCATAAGGGCTGTTGCGAGGGCCTCTCCCCCCATTCGGTCTCTTAATAACCAGGCCTTCGACTTTGCTCATGTTAGGACGAGGTTCTCCTCTTATTCTTAACATAACTGTGGGGGCGCATAAGGACCGTTGCGAGGGCCTCTGCCCCCATCTGGTCTCTTAATAATCGGACCTTCAACTTTGCTCATGTTAGGACGAGGTTCTCCTCCTGTTCCTAACATGGCCGTGGGGGTGCATAAGGGCCGTTGCGAGGGCCTCTCCCCCCATCCGATCTCTTAATAATCGAACCTTCATTTGTGTTGAGATGAGGTTCTCCTCTTGTTCCTAACATGCTTAGTTTCAATTGTCTGAAGGAGCTACTCCCTATCATTATAAGCTCATGCCAAAAGAAAAGATATGCGAATATGAAACTTTTATTTAAGGCAAAGTTATCGGTAATACATTCGTAAATTTTTTGAATTTCATGATCGCAGAAGGTCCGCTCCTCCGAGCTCTTCTAGATAGTATGTTCCAGGCCGAACTACCTTTCTGACTTCATACAGGCCTTCCCAGTTCGGGGCAAGTTTTCTTTGGTTCTAAGGTTGTGAAACAGTGGCTCGCCGAAGTACTAAGTCCCCCACTCTGAAGGCTTTGCTCTAGACCTGGGAGTTGTAGTAGCGGGCTACTTTTTGCTTGTAGGCTACCATCCATATTGGAGCACGATCCTGGCTCCTCCCACAGACCTTGGGTGTAGCAGAACCAGCAACGAACAAATCTAGAGACTTTTGGACTCGATTGAAGGTCCTTGATGAAATTAGCCTGGTTGCTGTCTTCTTCGTCAGCCTTTCGTTCCAGATGAAGAACACCTCTAAGATCACCTATAAAAAATTTAAATCTGGTACCCAACCAGAATAGGCCTAGATCGAGGTCTTTCAATTTGTAGATCTCAAATCGGGACATTCTAGATAGGGAAGAAGGTAGATAGAACCAGACCTTGCAGATCTGTCTTGCTGCAGCCTTTCCTGTAGATCTGTTGATGGAGATCTCATCCGTGCCTCAGACGACCTCAGATCAACTTTAGATCTAAGAAGAACTTGTACCAACCTCTTCTCAAGAGATTTTAGGTCCTGGACCTAATGTTTGGATGGCTGCAATAGAGGAAGAGACAAAAGTGTGTGGCGGCACAAAGGGGGAGGGGCTAGCACCTCCCCTACTTTTCTTTCCTTTTATGGACCTGGCGGCAAGAAACCCTAGGGTTTCTTGCTCCTGGGGCATGGAGAATAGCTGGAGAGAGAGGGAGAAGAGAGAGAGAGACTTGGGAGAAAGAGTTTTGTATTCCTTGCCTTGATCAAATCTATACAGTACATGTATATATAAACACAGGGTTAAGTGACCCAAACCCAAAACTCCCTTGACCAACTCTATGGGAGATTAGGTTAACCCAAGCCCATGTACACCCATGACTCGACCTAATCTCACCTATCCTGAGCCCAGACCTGACCCATAAAGAGTTGGTCCCTTGAGGCCCACATAACCTAGACCTCAAGAACCCGAAAGGCCCACAGCCTTTCAACCTAGGGCCCAACTAGCCCTAGAGCCTCCATGAAGCCCTCATGAATGATGGACCTTGGCCTTAGCCTTGGTCCCCTAGGCCTTGGGCACACCACCTGGATCACAACAATCTCCACCTTGGTGTCCCAAGGCCTCAACCAGCTCCACTCTGTCCATCAGTCGAATCAGCTCAACACATCTCTGAAAGCTATCCGTGGAAGTATCTTCGTAAGTGCATCAGCTGGGATCTCCTTGGTGTGTACCTTTACCAGCTCCACCTCGCCATCCTCCACAAGCTCCCTGATCCGATGATACCGAATGTCGATGTGATTTATCCTTGCATGATAGACTGAGTTCTGTGCTAATAGAAGTGCACTCTGGCTGTCACAGTGCACTCTAATGGCCTCCTGAGTAGGGTCCATCTCCATCAACAAACCCTTCAGCCAAATTACCTCCTTAGCTACTTCTGTCAGCCCGATGTACTCCACCTCTGTAGTGGATAGGGCCGTGATAGGCTGCAGACTCGATCTCCAAGAAATAGGACCTCCATACCGGCTAAAGATGAAGCCTGTCGTAGACCTCTGGGTATCCACATCTCCACCGAAGTCTGCATCTACATAACCACAATCAGCCCCTGAGCCTCCCTGGACATGTCAGAGTATCCCACTGCACCTCCTCGCTATCCGTAGTAGATGCCAACTCCAACTGAACCCACCAGGTATCTGAATATCCACTTCAGAGCTCTCCAGTGCTCCTTACCAGGCTGCACCATGAACCTGCTAACCTGACTCACTGCATGAGCGATGTTTGGCCTACAACAGACCATCGCATACATTAAGCTCCCAACTCCTGAAGCATAAGGAACCGTCTCCATCTCCTGAGCCTCCACCTCAGTCTGTGGCGCCATGATCTTCAAGAGTCTGATGTGACCGACAAGTGGCAGCTCCACCAGCTTTGCTCCCTTCATCCCGAACCTCTCTAAGACCTTCTGTATGTAGCCCCCCTGAGATAGATGCAGCACCCTCCAGGCTCGATCTCTGAAAATCTCCATGCCTAGGATCTTTTTGCAGGGTCCAAATCTTCATCTCAAACTCCCGAGATAAGGATGCCTTCAGATCCTGCACAACCTTCCTACTCTTGCATGCTATAAGCATGTCATCCACATACAAGAGTAGGAACACCCTAGAACCATCTTCATGAGACTGAACATAAACACAGGGATCAAACTCGCACCTGGAAAGTCCAATGCTGCGCACATAAGAGTCGAACTGCTTGTACCATTGCCTCGGTGACTGCTTCAGCCCGTACAGCGACTTCTGCAACAAACAAACCTTTCCCTCTGATCCTAGATCCCTGAAACCGGGTGGCTGCTCCATGTAAATCCTCTCCTCCAAATGCCCATGGAGGAACGCCGTCTTGACATCCATCTGCTCTAGCTCTAAATCCTGAGCTGCTACAATGCTCAGTAATATTCTGATGGAAGTATGTCTGACGACGGGAGAGAAGATCTCGCTGAAGTCGATGCCTTCCTTCTGGGAGTATCTCTTGGCCACTAACCTCGCCTTGAATCTGATACCTCCCTGTTCTGAAGGCCCTTCTTTGCAATTGTAGACCCATTTGCAGCCAATGGGCCTCTTCCCCTGTGGTAACTGCACCAATCGCTACGTCTGGTTCTGGTAGAGAGACTGCATCTCCTCGGATATCGCCTGGACCCATCACTCTCTGTCCTAGCTCTCAATAGCCTCCTGATACATATATGGGTCTCCATTCACTATCACCAGGGCATATGACAGCATCTCCTCGAAGCCATATCAGTCCGGTTGCCTGATGGTCCTCTTGGGCTTGTGTAGGGCAACACCGATATCTGTCCTCGATCCAGCTCGCTCCTGCTGGACCTCTCCACCTCGATCATCTGTCCGAGTCCTCTCCACTTGTGGAGACACCTTAGGTAGGTTCTCCACCTGAATGTCATGTCCTCCAGTAGTACCTACAAGAGGCAAAATCAAAGAGGTAAGCTATCCAGCAGTGCCCTGCTGGACCTCCTCCTGCTCCTATTGCTCCTCCATGCCTGCTCGCCTCTGTAGGACCAACTCCTCATCAAAAGTTACATCCCGACTAATGATGACCTTCTTTTCCGAGGGATCCCATAGCCTGTATCCCTTAACTCCTCACGGATAGCCTAGAAACACCGTCTTGCGTGATCTGGCATCTAGCTTGCTCCTCTCACCAGCTCCAATGTGCACATAGGCCGTGCACCCAAATACCCATAGATGGCCCAGCCCAACTGTCCTCCCAGACCACACCTCTCTGGAAGCCTGCCATCCAACCTGGTGTGAGGTGACCGATTGACCAAGTAACCCGCTGCGTCAACTATGTCAACCCAGAACTCCTTTGGAAGCCCTGCCTGCAGCCTCATGCATCGTGCCTTTTCCAGAAGTATTCTGTTCATCCTCTCGGCCACCCCATTCTGCTGTGGAGTCTCCTTAACTGAGAAGTGTCTCCTGATCCCACACTCCTCACAGTAGTCCTGGAACTCTTTGCTGGTGTACTCCCCACCATTGTCTGATCTCAGACACTTCACGCTCCTCTCTGCTCCTTCTCCACCTCAGCTCTCCAGATCTTGAACTTGGTGAAGACCTCTGACTTCTCTCTCATGAAGTAAATTCAGAGTTTTCTTGTGAAATCATCAATCAGGGTCATGAAGTATCTGGCCCTATTCCTAGCTGAAACTGAGACAGGTCCCCACACATCTGTGTGTACTAACTCCAGAGGAGCTACACTGTGAGTTGTACTGATGTTGAACTGAACTCTCCTCTGCTTTTCCATCTGGCAAGACTCACAGATCTCTCCTGTAGCACCATCCTCCAGATCAGAGATGAGTCCTCTCCTGCTCAACTCCCTCAACCCCTTGTCACCCATGTGGCCTAGGTGGTAGTGCCACATCCTGTAAGCCCCCTGCTGGTCCTGTGCTGCAACTGCTGCATCAGACTCTCCGGTCACCACAGATCCCTCCATGCGATAGAGGTTATTGTCCAACCTCCGACCTCTCATCACCACCATAGCTCCATTGGAGATGTTCAGTACTCTGCTTCTAGCCCTACTACTGAAGCTGTATCCACTGTGCTCCAAGTAGCCTAGTGACACCAGATTCTTTTCCAGCTCCGGGATGTGCTTTACATTTGTCAATATCCTCATAATCCCATCAAACATCCTCACCCTGACTATCCCTATCCCAGCCACCTTGCAAGGATGATTGTCGTCTAGAGTCACTGATCCCTCATCTGTCTTGGTGTATGTCGCAAACCAAGACCTGTGTGGTGTGTAGTGATGTGAGCACGCAGAGTCTAGTATCCACTCCTCTGTGTAATGCCTGTGACCATCTGATACCACAAGTAGATCATCCTTCACCTGCTATCCAGCAACTGCACTCATTGATTCTGAGCCACTTCTTTCTCCCTTCTTGCTCTTTCATAGTGGACATTTTCACTTGAAGTGCCCGAACTCGTTGCACTTGAAGCATTTCATCTCTTTCTTTCCCTTCCTGGACTTGGACCGCCCCCTGGACTTACTTCTGCCTCTGCCTCTACTTGTCCTCTCCCCTACTACAAAACCCTCCTGGGGAGCCCGATCTTTGGTCAACTTTTTTCTTTGCTCATTAAACCTCAGCACTGAGATCATGTCCTCATATTTCAGAGTCTCCTTGCCGTAGAGCAGTGTAGTCACCAAAGAGTCATATGATCCTGGCAGCGAACACAAAAGCAACAGGGACTTGTCCTCCTCATCCAGCTTCACCCCAATATTCATCAACTCCATGCACAACTGGTCGAACCTCTGAATGTGGCCAATCACATTAGATCCCTCCTGCATCCGAAGATGTACAACCTCTTCTTCAGTATTAGCTTGTTGCACATATTCTTCCCCATATACATGGTGTGCAACTTCGACCAAAGGCCCTTTGGGGTCTTTTCTTCCAGCATCGAATACAATGCCACATCTGCCAAACATCCTCTGATCATCGAGCATGCTTTCTTCTCCAACGATGCCCACTGTCTATCTGTCATTCCCTCAGGCTTCTCATCCAAAGCCTGATCCAGATCTGCTTGCACCAGAAGATCCTCCATCCAGATTTTCTACATAGAAAAATTTCTCTTGCCATCAAACTTCTCAAAATCGACCTTCATATTGCTGCCCATGACTGGATCCAAGCCAAACAAGCAATATAAAATCAAGAAGTGTAGAATATACCTTGATGGTACCTTACTGAAAATTTTCAGCACTTGGGATCTTCAACTTCTCATGCTTGAAACCACTTTCTCACCACCGTGGCTATGATATCAACTATTGGAGCATGATCCAGCTCCTCCCATGGATCTTGAGTACAGTAGAACCAGCAACGAACAAATTTGGAGACTTCTGGACTCGATTGAAGGTCCTTGATGAAATCAGCCTGGTTGCTGTCTTCTTCGTCAGCCTTTCGTTCCAAATGAAGAATGCCTCTAAGATCACCTCTAAAAAATCCAAGATCTGGTACCCAACTAGATCAGTCCTGGACTGAGGTCTTTCAATTCATAGATCTTGAATCAGGGTATTCTAGATAGGGAAGAAGGTAGATAGAATCAGACCTTGCAGATCCGTCCTACTGCAGCCTTTCCTATAGATCTGTTGATGGAGATCTCATCCGTGCCTCAAACGACCTCAGATCAACTCTAGATCTGAGATGAACTTATACCAACCTCTTCTCAAGAGATTCTAGATCCTGAACCTGATGTTTGGATGGCTGCAAGAGAGGAAGAGACAAAAGTGGATGGCGGCACAAAGGGGGAGGGGCTAGCGCCTCCCCTGCTTTTCTTTCCTTTTATGGACCTGGCGGCAAGAAACCCTAGGGTTTCTTGCTCTTAAGGCATGGAGAATAGCTGGAGAGAGAGGGAGAAGAGAGAGAGAGACTTGGGAGAATGAATTTTGTATTCCTTGGCTTGATCAAACCTATATAGTACATGTATATATAAATACAGGGTCAAGTGATCCAAACCCAAAACTCTGTTGACCAACTCTATGGGAGATTAGGTTAACCCAAACCCATGTACACCCATGACTCAACCTAATCTCACCTATCCTGGGCTCAAACCTGGCCCATAAAGAGTTGGTCTCTTGAGGTCCACATAACCTAGACCTCAAGAACCCGAAAGGCCCACAGCTTTTCAACCTAGGGCCCAACTAGTCCTAGAGCCTCCATGAAGCCCTCTGAATGATGGACCTTGGCCTTAGCCTTGGTCCCCTAGGCCTTGGGCACACCACCTGGATCACAACAATCTAAACTTGAGCTGTCTCCTGCTTTTCTTCTAACAAGTCGAGGTTGGCCTTGAGATCTTGTGAGTTGCGCTGCTCGTCGAATACCACGACTTGCGCCGACAGAAACTTGAGTTCAATCGAGATAACGACTTCTATTCCGAAGGCTAAGGCAAAGGGGGTCTCCCCCATGGGCAGTCTTTGGGTAGTTCGATATGCCCATAACATATGATAAAGCTCGTCTGCCCAAGTTCCCTTTGCTTTTCAAGTCTCACCTTGATTCCTTGCAACAAAGTCCTGTTGGTCACTTCGGCTTCGCCGTTTGCCTACGAATGGGCTACTGACGTGAAGTTATGGGAGATGTTTAAGTCCTCACAAAATTCAGCAAACCTTGCTCCAGCAAATTATTTTTATTATCAATAATGAGAGTTTTGGGTAAGCGAACCTACAAATGATTGACTTCCAGACGAAGTGCTGCACTTTAGCTTCTGTGATTTTTGCCAAAGGTTCAGCTTCGATCCACTTGGTGAAGTAGTCAATTGCCACCAGGAGGAACTTCCGCTGCCTGGACGGCATGGGAAAAGGTCTAAGGATATCCATCCCCCATTGTGCAAACGGCCATGGGACACTCAAGGGTGTAAGTTTGGAGGCGGGCTGTCTTTGGATATTCGCATATCTCTAACACGATCACACTTTCTGACATATTCAATAGAGTTGTGGTACATTGCAGGCCAGTAATAACCTTATCGGAGCAATTTGTGGGATAAAAATCTGACCCCCAAGTGACTTCTGCAGACTCCTTTATATACCTACCACAAGGCAAAATCGATTTCAGAAGGCCGGAGACATTTCAAGAGGGGCAAAGAGTATGACCTCTTGTACAGCTTGCCCTCATAGAGGATATATCGGGAGGCCTAGTTTCTAAGCTTTCGAGCTTTTTTTGCATCATGAGAAAGAACCCCATCTTGAGGTATGCAACCAGTGGGTCAATCCAGCTGGGTTCATGATTGATCTCCATTACAAGCTGTGGTTCTTCCGTACTTGGATATTTCAAAACTTTGAAGAGGACTTCTTTAGGTAGTTCAGTCGGAGCCAGTGTAGCTAACTTGGAGAGAAGATCGATCCTGAAATTTTCTGCTCTTGGAATCGGCTTGATGTCAAAGCTGCCAAAGGCAGGGATGATCACTTTTACCTTTTCGAGATACTTGGCCATACTGTCCTCCCGAGCTTCATAGTTTCCGCTGACTTATCCCACCATCAATTGGGAGTCACTATAGACTTAGAGCCGATCTACTTCTAATTCTTTGGCAATCTTCAGTCTTGCAATCAGAGCTTCATATTCTGCTCTGTTATTTATCGTAGGAAATTCGAAGTGCAGTGTGTACTCCATGATAATTCCTTTCGGATTGACCAAGATCAGGCCCATGCTTGCATCTGACATGTTGGAGGAACCGTCCACATAGAGGGCCCAAAAACCATCAGGGAGATATGTTCTTTCCTCAGGGGAGTTCGTGTTGGGAATAGTGTCCCAAAGCCAATCATCAGCCTGTTGATGGTTGTGCTTTTTGTTATATTAGTACATAAATTATAAATAAATAAAAGTTATTTTGATATTTTTCATCACAAATTATCATCTTCTAATGAACTCCTGTGTTGTGGTGAAGTCCTTAAGACTATTTAGACTCGACAAAGGAAGATTTGTCGTTTAGTCCTTAAACCTGTTCGTGACCAAATGATACATTGTTACCAAGGACAACAATGTTTATCGAGCATAGGTCGTTGTGTGTCATATAGGTTGGTTGTCCTCTTAACTAAGGAGTGTGGAGACACTGATATGCATACAGGTGAGATGTAAGGGTACATCTGCACTGAACGTGACCGACTCCGGAGCTATCTCTACTGTCAAGATTTGCTCCGATGGGATATGGGTATAAATGTCCCTCCGACCTGAGACCGCCATGGTGACTTGTAAGTAACTCACTGTACTTAGGTACTGGACTACCTGAATTTCTAATTCAGTACGGAAGGCTGCTGGGTGTAGTCAAGTACTTGACTTGTCGGTGCATGTGTCAAGATGGGATTGACCACTCCAATTTAGGAGCTGTGTACAGTCATATTTCAATTTAGCAAAACCTTGACTAGGGTAGTCCTAGTGAGGAGTCACAGGACTGATTGAGTTGAGCACAACTCAATGATCTAATCAGGGTTGATAGTTTAACCTTGAGTCATCCTAAACACAGGGGTCAAAAGGGATGAATTATACAGTAACCATATTCATGTAGGTTCTGAGTATTGCGATTGCAACTATTCGACCTATCTAGATGTCGGGTACCATTGCTAGATGGTTACTTCAATTAGTACAGGAATTGGTTCCTATGCTACTGGCTTAGGTTCGAACCTATGGGGTCACACACATTAGAGGTTCCTACCTGATCTGATGGCTGATGAAGAGTCCTAATATTCGTGGGCTATGAGTTCTACATGTCTGGGACTCTGTGATCGAGAATCAAGATTCTCTGATCATGAGTCCCACACATTTTGGGTACCAGGATCAAGAGTCCCACTGGTTTGGGACTTTTCGATCAGAATTTTATATCGATGAATTCTGATGCCCGATTGCCCATCGAATTTGGACTCAATATTTATGAGAGATTTAATTAGTGATTTGATCATTAATTAACTCAATTTGATTGAGTAATTATTTTTAGATCAAGTTTAATTGAATTGGATTCAGTTGGGTTTGACCCGATTAGGTTAAGAGTTGACCTTATCGTCGAGATGGTTTGGTCCCTGATTTGATCAGGGGTTGGGCTTAGTCAATTCCTGATTTTATTAGGATTTTATTGAGCCTAATTAAGCCTAATTAAGTTGGGTTTAATTTAGTCTAATTGTGCTTAACCTATTTTGATTAGGTTGGTTCAATTAAGATTAAACCACCATTTGAATTTGAATCCCTGTGCCACCTCAAATCTCTACGGCCATTTGAATTCACGAGAAGAAACATCTCATGAATTTTCTCTCATGCAAAGCCTTTCTCACACCCACTCTTGTGCACCAATCTTTGGATAAAATTGATTAGTTAGCCATTCAAATTCAAAGCATGTTTGAATTTGAATGGATAACTTATCTCTTGCGCCTTCATGACCCTATCCACTTTAGCGCCCCATATCTCAAACGAGAAAGAGTTTCTCGTGAAACCTTTCCATGCACAAAGCAGCCTCACACCTTCTCTTCTCATGCCCAAGTGGATAGGGATGAGTTGGTTTGCATTTGAATTCAAATTTGATTTGAATTCAAATGTGCAACCACTTAGCTTTATCCTCTCACGCGGATAAGACATGTTTTGAACTGTTTTAAAAGAGATAGGGAGGTGGGGCGTGTGTAGAAAAATTTTGAGAAAGAAAGTGGGGTGTGAGGAAGCCTTGTGCATAAGGTGAAGGTCCAAAACCTTTCGAGAGAAAAAGAAAGAAAAGAAAGAAAATTGGGCGTAGGGTTTTCAATGTGTTCCCTAAGGTTTCAGCCTGGGGTTTCGGGAAGTGAGTTAGTGAGCTACGAGTATCGTGAGCCCACTAAATTCAAGGGAGAGAATCAACTACCTCTCAAGCATATTTGCTGATGATCTAGAGCATCCGTGGAATCGACAGATATCGATTGAAGGAGTTCGATCAGCATCAACCATCAAAAGGGCTCTACAACGAGCTAGCACTCGTAAGGAGCCGATCAGATCGGGAGCCTCGTGTGGATAATCTGCAGAGGCCAGATGTACTGTGTGACTGTATCATGATGATCAGACTCTTCCTACGGTGATCAAATTACGGCGGTCTACTACCCGTACAAAGGTATTGTGTTCTGAACATATTACAGTAAAGTATTTACTGTTCAAATTTGAATTTCAAATTTAAATGCATGCATGCTGTATATCATATTTAGATCCTATTGTAGGATAAACATATGTTAATTAATTATATTAATTAATTATTTTTGCTGTAAAATAGTGATTTTAAAATTTTTTAAAATTATCATTTTATCCCTGCACTGAATTTCGCTTCAAATGGTATCAGAGCAGGTTCTAAGATATGATATATGAATTTGTATGCATAGATTAAGTTGTAATCTAAAAGTTTAAATTTAAAATTTAAAATTCAAAATTTAAAATTTAAATTTTAAAAGTTGTTCAAAATTCAAAATTCAAAAGTTTGAAATTCAAAATTTAAAATTTGAATTTTAAAATTTGAAATTCAAAATTCAAAAAAAAATTGAAATTCAAAATTCAAATTTGAAATTTAAAATTTGGTTGAAATTTTAAATTTAAAATTCAAAATTTAAATTTCAAAATTTGAAATTCAAAAATTTGAAATTTAAAATTTGAAATTTGAAATTTGTTTGAAATTTGAAATTCAAAAATTTGAAATTTGAAATTTGAAATTTAAAATTTAAATTTTGAAATTGGTATATTTAGATATACATGATCCAAGTAGCAAGTAATCGAATTGGGTTGGTTAACATGGCCATCCGGTCATAGAAGAAAAGTAGGGTTTAAAGGCCCTCTCCTCCCATTCAATGGGATCTCCTATGGTGGTAGGGGTGCCGCTGTAATTATATCCCATACAGATGAAGCAGCGAAAGGATTAATTGTAATGGTTCAATTGTAAAATTTATCATGAATGTGTTAGATTAGATCTAAAGGAATATTCATGATTTATTTTGATTGAGTTATTTTCTGTTATGTAATTAGCAATAGGATTGCTATTTATGAAATATGCTGATCAATTTGTGAAATGAGTGAACATGTTTGGTGAACAAAAAATAAAACCTTTCAAAATTTAAAATTATTTTCGAAAAGCCAAATCCTGACCCATCAACCCAAAATACTTAATTGAAAGAATTAAGTATTGTCAAGATTGGTCTAGAATTGTGAATTAAGACCTAAGACAATTGCATAAACTTGTGGGTCAATGGGTTAGATGGATTAGGTCCATAATTGGGTTAGACCTAAGGTTAGCTTAAAGAAATAGACTAAATTAGAGTAATTGGTCAAATCTAATCAAAAGTTGAATTAGATTAGGTCAAGGACACTCTAGACTCAACTCCAATAGTTGTAGTTGAATGGGTCCATATCTTTAACTAGACCAAGATGGACTTAATTCATGGCTATGCGGTGGAACCCTATTTACTAAGTTGATCAAATTAAAACTAATGAACCGGTTGGTGTCTAAGGTAAGTTCGGCAGTTTGACCAGTGATTCTTAAGTGGGAGCTACTCGCATTGATTCGATCTCTGACGAGTTAATGGCATATCCCCACCACTGATCTCACTTACCTGGCCAACCTGATGAGTTAGGTTTTGATTAGATCACTTGGTGATTAGAGCTCACCCATGTCATTAGGTAAATCAGTGTGACTAATTTAGGTGCTTCTAATGCCGGTTTTAATTAAATCTTTTTTTAATCTGACTTGATAAAGTCAGTGGGAGGATTGAAATTGGCTAGTTAATTTCTTCTCTTCCTTCACTCAATAAAATCCTCAAATAATTATTAGGTCCTAAAAATGATTAAGTTATAGTGATAACTAAGTCATAGCCTCCCATTAAGTGAGTGATAATGAGTCCATTAGTTTAATAATCATTGGAGGCCCAAAGGCCGGGTGCTTATTGACTAATGAAATTATCATTTATAATATGATAATTTGGTTTGAGTCTTTCTGATGGTGGTCAGGTTGGCCGACCAAAATCGGGTCTGATCATTTATTGGTCTGATTCACCAAATCAAGTCATGTTAATGGTTGGACCTAACCAGATCTTTTCAGTGGAGGCCAAAGCCTACTAATTAGGTTCGGGATAAAATAAATTACTAGAAGTTGTTTAGGAAAAAAACTGATTTTGAACCTACCCATAGATGCACATGGGTTGACCAACCAAAGTTGGGCTCGTGTGTAGTCTGTGTGGATTCTAGTACCCACTAAGGAATTAAAGTAATTCCTCGAATTGGAGGTTGAGACTACCAGTTCGTTAAAATACTGGGAGAAACTTTAGACTAAAGTTCAAGTCTTTAGTATTAATAATTTATGTACTAATTAAGGTCTGATTTTCCTTTATGCAGCTATGGCCACTACCCTGTCGCTCCGAAAATTATTAGATAATGACAAGCTCATGGAATCCAATTTCGATAGCTGGTATCGAAAGTTAAAAATCATCTTTGAGCATGAGTGGATCCTTTATGTAGTAATGGATTCGGCACTCGAGGAGCCAGCCCCGAATGCTAAAGGCACAATCCGAGACACTTATCAGAAGTGGCTCAATGACCGCACCATCGTTCGGTGCATAATGCTGGCGGCAATGAATGATGAGTTCAGCCACAGGTTTGAGAATGCCCAGCCATAGGAGTGTTGGGAAATATATCCCAAAAGCCAATCGTCAAGCTGTTGACGGTTGAGCAACCAAGTATTGTAATTGATTTGTTAATAAATAAAATATATTTGGCATCTTCATCATAAGTTTTCATCTTCTAATGAACTCCGTTATTATGATGAAGTCCTTAGGACTATTTAAGTTCGATAAAGAGAGGATTTATCGATTAGTCCTTAAAACTGTTCACGATCAAATGATAGGCTGTTA
>NC_026003.2:61480939-61523767 GCF_000442705.2 Elaeis guineensis
CATCATCATTGAACGTGACCAACTCCAGAGCATTCTGCTGTCGAGAATGTCTCTGATGGGATATAGGTATAAGTGTCCCTTAGACTTGAGATCGCCTCAGTGACTTGCAAGCAACTCACTGTGCTTTGGTACTGGACTAACTGAATTCTAATTCAGGGACGGAAGGCTTCTGGGCATAGTCAAGTACTTGTGAAGTCAGAGGTGTGATCGAGATGGGATTGACCACTCCAAGAGTTGGAGAAGAATGAGTCGCGTATTTTAATTTAGCAAAACTTGGCCAGGATAATCCATTAGATGGATTTGATATTTTGAAATACAATGTGGACAACCTGATCAAAGTTGACAGTTGAACTCTGGGGTGTCCTATGATCATTTTGGTCAAGGAGATGAATTATATAAAAACTATATCGCATGGGTTCTAAGGATGTTGTCACACATTCGACCTATCCGTCGTCGGGTACCATTGCTAGATGGTCACTTCGATTGGTAAGGAATTTATTCCTGTGCTACCGGCTTAGGTTTGAACCTATGAGGTCACACACATTAGAGTTCATGATCTGATCGGATGGTTGATCAACGATTAAGAATCGTTCTAGGGTTAAATGATCAATATGATTGACATTTAACCCAGTGTAAGTGTTGCAGGAGGATCGATTAGCAATTCGATTGCTAATTGGCTTAATTTGATTAAGTCAATGGGCTGAAATTAAGTCTAATTAAATATGATTTAATTAGATTTGGTTTGGCTTGATTGGATCAAGTTCAATTGGTTTATTGGATAAGCCAAGTGCAAGAAAAACTAGTCCTAGTTCAACTAGGACTTGGGTCAATCTAATTTCTAATTTGATTAAAAAATTAAATCAGATTTAAATCTAATTTAATCTAATTAAATTAGTTCTTAATTGGATTAAACCTATTTTAATTTAGTTGATCTAATTTTGGTTTGATTTGGTTTGAGAAACCAAATTAAAACAAGTCATAAGATAGAATCCTAGTAAGACTAGGATTCCACCTTGCACCACATAAGCCTTCCCCACGCCCTCTCTCTCACTCAACGCCAATCTCCTCTTATTTTGTATGACAAAACCCTCTCCCAGGTCTCTCCCACGTTCACAAAAGGTCTCCTCTCTTCTTCTACATGGAAGGTGATTTGGATCAAATCAAAAAGGAATAAGTTTGGATTTCGAATTCTATGAGATAGAGTTTTAGAAATCCAAAACTCTTTCAATTTTGCACCGAATTTATCCAAATTTTTTTTGGAATTTTTGTGGCTTTTATGGTACACATTGTGCACCCTTTTCTGGTGATCCATGCATAAAATATGGAGGAGGTGCTCAAGAGTTGGGCGCCCCTTAACTTGCCATGTTTGGATAAGCCTTGACTAGGTATTTGACCTAGACAAAGACTCTATCATATCTCTCTATATAAGATGAGTTTCTTCATAAAATTTTTGAAAAATATATAGATTTAAGAGACCTTTGATCCATCTAAAAATCAGAGAGAAAGACCTTTGGGTCGTGGAGATATAATAGACACAAGTTAGGATGTCTAGAGAGAAAAACGAGAAGAAGAAGAGGGTCTTCTTCTATGGTTTTTTATTTTCATATCTTTCCTCAGTCCATCTTGAGTTTCCTGAGAACATCTCAGATCTGAAACTCCTTCTACTTTCATCTTTGGAAGAGTCCAAATCAAGAAGAAGGAGGTACCTGATCAACCATCAAAGAAGGATCAGTGCAGTACTAGCATACTGTGCTGATTTCCTGAAGCAGGACTTCTGATCGAGATTCGTGGCTCGTGTGGATGACTCCTAGAGGCCGAACGCATGTGCGGCTTGCAACATCATCCTCAAGTCTGGATCAGCAAGGTTAGAATGTCTAACTTGCAAGGTAATAGATCTAATCTATTGTTTAATACATACATTAGATGTAGTATAGAAACATGTTGATATGATCAACATGTAGTTCATGCTATATTTATATATTTTAATTTTTAATTTAATGCTATGTAATAATCATGTAATAAGATCTTAGATCTAGGATTCTCTAATTTTAGAAAATAATTTTGATTTATTTTAGTCTTCCGCTGTATGATCTTGAAAAAGTTTTAAGATCTAACCCTGAAACCCTAGATCTGGTTCCTACAATTGGTATCAGAGCCAGGTTCTTTATTACATGATTATTTATAGATGCTTAGATTATTTCTTAGATTAGATATAATTTATAATCTG
This sequence comes from Elaeis guineensis, assembly GCF_000442705.2. NCBI lineage: Eukaryota > Viridiplantae > Streptophyta > Magnoliopsida > Arecales > Arecaceae > Elaeis > Elaeis guineensis. The sequence continues at coordinate 61,483,167 of NC_026003.2, forward strand.
ATTATTAAAATTGAAATTAAAATTTTAGATCAATCACGAACTGCAAGGTTGTCCTGCTGTAAGGTTTACCCCTTACAATGTAAAGGTTGTCCTAGTTTGTGTAGATCTATCTTTAATCATAAATTTATTAGATATGATCTAGATTAAATTTATAATTTATTAGATTTAAAAGATATTTAAATCTAAATAAAATCTCTTTGTTAATAATTTCAGTGCAAAAAATTGTTTAAAGTTGAAACTGTTTCAATTACATGAACCTGTTTAGATTAGATCTAAAGTAGTTTTATGTTTATTTCACTTGTATTTTGATTATGAATCTAACATGCAATATGGTTGGTGGAATCATATTGTAAAATTATTTTACAAATATGAAAATTATTTTTTGAAAAGCCGAACCCAACCCTTAGCCCAAAACTTAATTAAGAATTAAGAAGTTGTTTGATTAGGTTCTAGGATTGTGAATTGAAGAACCTAAGACACAAATCATAACACATTGGGTTAATGGGTTAGTGAAAATTAGGTCCATTAATTGGGTTAGACCTATGGTTAGATTGAAGATGGACTTAATTAAAAAATTGACTAAATCTAATCAATTGTTGTCTTAGATTAGGTCAAGGATTCTCTAGATCAATTACAATAGTTGTAGTTGGTCAAGTCCATGTCTTTAACGAGAACCAAATGGACTTGATTCTTGGCTAAACGATTTAGCACGAACTGTTAGGTTGATCTAATCGAAACTAATTAAACCAGTTAGTATCTAAGGTAAACCAGACCGGTGGTTTTTAATTGGGAGCCTGCTTACCTGGCCATTTCTGATGGTGTCTAAGGCAAGCTTTGGCAGACCCTCCCACTGATCGAACTTACCTGGCCTCTTGGTAAAATTATGTTTTGATCGGATCACTTGACTATTCGAGTTGACCCATGTCAGTTAGGTAAATCAGTGTGACTGATTTAGGTGCTCCTAGACCAGCCCTTTTAATGATCTCCCTTAAGCTGACTTGGTGAAGCCAGTGGGAGGATCATGATAAGCTGGTTCATCTGACCTCATCCTCTATATTATTTAAATCCTCTAAAATTATTAGGTTCTTAAAATGACAAAGTTATGGAGATAACTGAGTCATAGCCTCCCATAAAGGTGTTTGATAATGAGTCCATTAACTCAATAATCATTGCAGACCCAAAGGCCTGGTGCTTGTTGACTAATGGAATTATCACTCATCATATGACGACTTGAAAGTGTCTCTCTAATGGTGGTTAGGTGAGCCAACCAAAGTTGGGCTTAATCATTCATTGGTTAGATACACCAAGTATGATCATGTTAATAGTTGGACCTAATCGGATCCTTACAGTGGAGGCCAAAGCCTACTGATTAGGTTTCTGGGGCAAAATTAAAATTACTAAAAATTTTTAGAGAAATAATTGGTTATGAACTGACCCTTAGATGTATATGGGTTGGCCAACCAAAGTTGGGCTTGTGTGCAGTCTAAGTGGATTCTAGTACCCACTAAGGAATTAGGGTAATTTCTCGAATTGAAGGTAGAGGCTACCAATTCGAATAAAATAGTGGGAGAAACCTTTTGATTAAAGTCCAAATCTTTAGGTTTAATGAATCAATTACTAATTAGGTTATGGTTCTCCTTTGTGCAAATATGGCCACTTCCCTATCGCTCCGATCATTGTTGGACAATGATAAGTTGGTGGGATCCAACTTCAGTAGCTGGTATCGAAAGTTGAAGATAATCCTGGAGCATGAATGATCCTGCACCTGAGGAGCCAGCTGTCAATGCACGTGGAACAGTCAGAGACACTTACCAGAAGTGGCTCAGTGACCGGACCACGGTGTGCTGTATCATGCTGGCTACCATGAGCGATGAGTTCAATCACAGATTCGAGATGGCTCAGCCAAAGGACATGCTTCAAGTGTTGGAGGATGCATTGGCACATCCGATGATGTGGAGAGGCACAAGACTAGTTGTGCCATCTTCAATGCCAAAATGCAGGATGATGCCTCTATCACTGATCATGTATTGTACATGATCGAGCTGATGGAACGATTGAGCAAGCTCGGCTTTCCCTTGCATGAGCAGCTTGGGAAAGATGCAATATTGAACTCGCTGCCCAAGTCTTATCTCCCATTCCTCACTCATTATAGAATGACAAAGCCTGAAGTAAACTACCATGGGTTACTGGAGTTGCTTCAGAACTTTGAGAAAGATCACCAACTCCATAAGGAGTCGGTGAACTTAGTGGGAGGTTCATCTTCTGATTCTCGACCCTTTAAGAAAGGGAAGAAGAACAAGAAGAAGAAAGTGAAGAAGGTGCAAGTTCAGGCTGGGACATCAGTGCAGAGCCAGACCAAAAAGATCAAGACTGATAAGAGTCTATTCTACTGGCAAGCACCCTAGATTAGATAGTATCTACTTATGGCACTGTAGGCTAGGTCGTATAAACAAGAACAGAATAAACAGGTTGACTCAAGAGGGAATCCTCGAAGTCAGTGATTGTGAATCACTTCCAACCTGTGAGTCCTGTCTTCTTGATAAAATGACCAAGTCACCTTTTACTGAAAAAGGTGAGAGAGCTACTGAGCTCTTGGGCCTAGTACATACTGATGTATGCGGGCCCATGAGCACCAGTGCTAGAGGTGGATATTTTTACTTAACTTTCACGGATGACCTATCCCATATGGATATGTCTATCTGATGAAACATAAGTCGGATTCATTTGAAATATTGAAATGATTCCGAAGTGAAGTAGAAAAAAAACTGGGAAGAGTATTAAAACTCTTCGATCTGATCGAGGAGGAGAATACCTTTCTAGTGAATTTCTCACATATCTAGGAGAGAATGGGATTCTCTCCCAATGGACTCTTCCAAAAATACCACAGCATAATGGTGTGTCTGAAAGGAGGAATCGGACTCTGTTAGACATGATCCGATCCATGATGGGTTTTGCTAGCTTGCCGATATCCTTCTGGGGATATGCACTCGAATGGTCTGTTATCTGTTAAATAGGATTCCAAGTAAGTCTGTAATTAAGACTCCATATGAGATATGGACGAGACGTAAGCCAGCACTTTCACACCTTAGGGTCTGGGGGTGCTCGGCCTATGTCAAACGATTAGTCACAGACAAACTTAGACCTAGGTCTGACAAATGCTCATTCATAGGATACCCCAAAGAGACAAAAGGATATTTTTACTACCATGCTGATGAACAAAGGTGTTCGTCAGTCTTAAGGCAATCTTTTTAGAAAAGGAGTTCCTTGGTGAAGGAACCATTGCCTCTAAGGTTGAACTTGATGAAGTTCAACAGGTAGAAGGACTGACACCAATAGCTGAACCTGAGTCGGATATGATTAGATCAGATTCGGAGCCCAATGTACCTGCACCATTAAGATGATCCGATAGAGTACCGCTCAGCCGAATAGATACTATGGTTTCTTGGTCTGGGACGGTGATCCCATCGAACTTGATGAGAATAATAAGGATCCGATCACCTATATGGATGCAATGCAGAGACCTGATTTTGAGAAATGGCTTGAAGTCATGAAATCCGAAATGGAGTCCATGAAGGTCAACGATGTATGGACATTGGTTGACCCACCTAAAGGGGTTAAACCCATTGGGTGTAAATGGGTCTTCAAAAGAAAGAGGGGCGCAGACGGAAAGGTGGAGACCTATAAAGCCCGTCTGGTTGCCAAGGGGTATCGTCAATGTTATGGTATTGACTATGACGAGATGTTTTTCCCTGTGGCAATGCTCAAATCTATTCGGATAATGCTTGCAATAGCTGCCCATCTGGATTATGAGATCTGGCAGATGGATGTAAAGACAGCTTTCTTGAATGGAGAGCTGACCGAAGAGGTGTATATGATACAACCTGAAGGGTTTACATCCACAGATGAGTCCAAAGTGTGCAAGCTTCAGAGATCCATTTATGGATTGAAGCAAGCTTCTCAGAGTTAGAACATGCATTTTGATAAGGTGATCAAAACGTATAGCTTCATTAAGAATGGAGAAGAGCCCTACATCTATAAATGGGCAAATGGTCCAGTTGTGGTATTTCTTGTCTTGTACGTGGATGATATTCTCTTAATCGGGAATGACATCCCCACACTACAGGGAATAAAAGTTTGGTTGTCATCACAGTTCTCCATGAAGGATTTGGGTGAAGCATCTTACATCCTAGGGATGAAGATCTATAGGGATAGATCTAAAAGGATGCTTGGGTTATCCCAGTCCATATACATAGACACTGTGCTGAAGAGATTCAGCATGGAGAATTCCAAGAAGGGCTATCTACCGATAGGCCAAGAAATTTCTCTCTCTAAGAAGGATTGTTCGACAACTCCTGAAGAGAGAGAGCGTATGAGTAGAGTCCCATATGCTTCAGCCGTGGGATCTATAATGTACGCCATGATATATACAAGACCAGATGTGGCATACTCACTAGAAGCAGTGAGTAGATACCAATCTGATCCTGGAGAAAATCACTGGAAAGTGGTTAAAGCCATCCTTAAGTATTTGAGAAATACTAAGGACCAAAGGTTGGTTTATGGCGAGTCAGATCTGAAACTTATGGGGTTCATAGACTCTAGCTTCCAATCTGACCATGATGACAGTAGGAGCGTGTTGGGTTATATCTTTACTCTGAATGGTGGAGCCATCTGCTGGAAGAGTTTCAAGCGCATACTGTGGCAGACTTTGTTTACAAAGTGGAGTACATCGCAGCATCAGATGCCACGAAGGAAGCTGTGTTGCTGAGGAAATTCATCAACGAGCTCGGAGTAGCACCTCCCTCGATGGTCCAGTCCTGCTCTACTGCGACAGCACTGGTGCCATAGCTCAGGTGAAGGAACCCAAAGCACATCAGCAGACGAAGTACATCTTGCGCCGCTTTCACCTGGTCCGAGAGATCATGGATCGAGGTGACGTCGACCTTCAGAAGATCGACGAAAAGGAGAACCTGGCCGACCCCTTCACTAAAGCCCTGGCGATAAAGGAGTTCGACAACCACAAGTCGAAGATGGGTATTAGATACTGTGCCGAGTGGCTTTAGGATAAGTGGGAGTTGTTGGGAAATATGTCCCAAAAGCCAATCGTCAAGCTGTTGACGGTTGAGCAACCAAGTATTATAATTGATTTGTTAATAAATAAAATATATTTGGCATCTTCATCATAAGCTTTCATCTTCTAATGAACTCGTTGTTATGATGAAGTCATTAAGACTATTTAAGTTCGATAAAGAGAGAATTTATCGATTAGTTTTTAAAACTGTTCAAGACCAAATGATAGGCTGTTAATAAGGACGACAGCTTCTATCGAGCATAGGTCGCTGTAGGCCATATGGGTTGGTTGTCCTCTTAACCAAGAAGTGTGGAGACACTGGTATGGCATACAGGTGAGATGTAAGGGTACATCATCATTGAACGTGACCAACTCCAGAGCATTCTGCTGTCGAGAATGTCTCTGATGGGATATAGGTATAAGTATCCCTTAGACTTGAGATCGCCTCAGTGACTTGCAAGCAACTCATTGTGCTTTGGTACTGGACTAACTGAATTTCTAATTAGGGACGGAAGGTTTCTGGGCACAGTCAAGTACTTGCGAAGTCAGAGTGTGATCGAGATGGGATTGACCACTCCAAGAGTTCGAGAAGAATGAGTCGCTGTATTTCAATTTAGCAAAACCTTGGCAGGGTAATCCATTAGATGGATTTGATATTTTGAAATACAATGTGGACAACCTGATCAGAGTTGATAGTTGAACTCTGGGGTGTCCTATGATCATTTTGGTCAAGGGGATGAATTATATGAAAACTATATCCGCATGGGTTCAAAGGATGTTGTTCTACACATTCGACCTATCCGATCGTCGGATTCCATTGCTAGATGGTCACTTCGATTGGTATAAAATTTATTCCTATACTATCAGCTTAGGTTTGAACCTATGAGGTCACACACATTAGAGTTCATGATCCGATCGGATGGTTGATCAATGATGAAGAATCATTCTAGGGTTAAATGATCAATACGATTGATATTTAACCCAGTGTAAGTGTTGCAGGAGGATCGATTAGCAATTCGATTGCTAATTGGCTTAATTTGATTAAGACAATGGGCTAAGATAAGTTTAATTAAATATAATTTAATTTGATTTAGTTTGAGCTTGATTGGATTAAGTTCAATTGGTTTATTGGATAAGCCAAGTGCAAGGAAAAACTAGTCCTAATTCCACTAGGACTTGGGTCAATCTAATTTTAATTTGATTAGAAAATTAAATCAGATTTAAATCTAATTTAATCTAATTAAATTAGTTTCTTAATTGGATTAAAATCTATTTTAATTAGGTTTATCTAATTTTGATTTGATTTGGTTTGAGAAACCAAATTAAAATAAGTCATAAGATAGAATCCTAGTAAGACTAGGATTCCACCTTGCACCACATAAGCCTTCCCCATGCCCTCTCTCTCATTCAATGCCAATCTCCTCTTATTTTGTGTGACAAAAGCCCTCTCCCAGGTTTTCCCACGTTCACGAAAGGTCTCCTCTCTTCTTTCTTACATGGAAGGTGATTTGGATCAAATCAAAAAGGAATAAGTTTGGATTTCGAATTCTATGAGATAGAGTTTTAGAAATCCAAAACTCTTTTAATTTTGTATCAAATTTATCCAAATTTTTTTTGAAATTTTTGTGGCTTTTAGGGTACACATTGTGAACCCTTTTCTGGTGATCCATGTATGAAAATATGGAGGAGGTGCTCAAGAGTTGGGCGCCCCTTAACTTGCCATGTTTGGATAAGCCTTGACTAGGTATTTGACCTAGATAAAGACTCTATCATATCTCTCTATATAAGATGAGTTTCTTCATGAAATTTTTGGAAACGATACATATTTGAGAGACCTTTGATCCATCCAAAAATCAGAGAGAAATACCTTTGGGTCGTGGAGATATAATAGACACAAGTTAGGGTGTTTAGAGAGAAAAATGAGAAGAAGAAGAGGGTCTTCTTCTATGGTTTTTTATTTTCATATCTTTCCTCCCTCCATCTTGAGTTTCCTTAGAGTGTTTCAGATCTGAAACTTCTCCTTCTACTTTCCATCTTTGGAAGAGTCCAAATCAAGAAGAAGGAGGCACCTGATCAACCATCAAAGAAGGATCAGTGCAGTACTAGCATACTGTGCTGATTTCCTGAAGCAGACTTCTGATCGAGATTCGTGGGCTCGTGTGGATGACTCCTAGAGGCCGGATGCATGTGCGACTTACAACATCATCCTCAAGCTCGGATTAGCAAGGTTAGAATGTCTAACTTGCAAGGTAATAGATCTGATCTATTGTTTAATACATACATTAGATGTAGTATAGAAATATGTTGATATGATCTACATGTAGTTCATGCTATATTTATATATTTTAATTTCTGATTTAATGCTATGTAATAATCATATAATAGGATCTTAGATCTAGAGATTCTCTAATTTTAGAAAATAATTTTGATTTATTTTAGTCTTCCGCTGTATGATCTTGAAAAAGTTTCAAGATCTAACCCTAAAACCCTAGATCTGGTTCCTACAAGGAGATGCTTCAAATGTTGAACGACTCCTTTGGCATTCCCGATGACATTGAAAGGCACAAAACTAGTTGCACCATTTTCAATGCTCGGATGAGGGATGGGGCATCAATCACCGATCATGTACTGTACATGATCGAAATGATTGAGCGCCTAAGTAAACTGGGCTTTTTCCTGTATGAGCAGCTCGGTAAGGATGCGATCTTTAATTCATTGCCCAAGTCCTTTCTCCCCTTCCTTACTCATTTTCGAATGACAAAGCCTGCAGTGAACTACCACGCTTGTTGGGGTTGCTGTAGAACTTTGAGAAGGATCACCAGCTCCATAAGGAGTCGGTGAATGTTGTGGGAGGGTCTTCTTTTGGTCGTTGACCCTTTAAGAAAGGGAAGAAGAACAAGAAGAAGAACAAGAAGGTGCAGCCACATGCTGGGATGTCTGCATAGGGTCAGACCAAGAAGTGCAAGCCCGATCAGAGCCAAACAGAGTGCTTATTTTGCAAGAAGTAGGGGCACTGGAAGAGGAACTGTCCTCTATACATTACCTCCCTGGACCCGAACAGGCCGAAGAAGAAGTAAGGTAATTATATGATAACACCTTGCAACTTTTCCATTTGTGATACTACTACCTGGGTATTGGATACCGGAAGCCCTTATCATATTTGCAATTCTTTACAGGGTCTGCAGGTCAGTAGGAGATTTGATGACGGTGAGAGGTTCTTGAATGTTGGAGATGGAAGCAAAGTTTCAGTTCTAGCTTTAGAAATCATGAACCTTGTAATCAATTCTCGTAATATAATTTTGAGTGAATGTCACTATTGTCCAAGCTTTTTATTAAATATTATTTCTGTAGGCCTTTTGGCCATGTACGGTTATCAATTTTTAATAAAAAGAAATGCTTGCAATATCATTTTGAATGGTGTTACAATATTTGTTGGATAACTAAATAATAGAATTTACTTACTGTCACAGTCTGTTAATATGGTTCAAACCTCTGGTAAATGCCCTAGAATAGAAAATATGTCAGAAGTCTACCTTTGGCACTGTAGGCTAGGTCATATCAATAAGAACAGGATAAACAGGTTGGCTCAAGAAAGAATTCTTGAAGTTGGTAATTGTGAATCACTTTCAACCTGTGAGTCCTGTCTTCTTGGAAAGATGACCAAGTCACCTTTTACTGAAAAAGGTGAGCGAGCCAGTGAACTCTTGGGTCTGGTACATTCTGATGTATGTGGACCCATGAGCTCAAGTGCAAGAGGTGGATATTTCTACTTTATAACCTTCACAGATGACCTATCGAGGTATGGGTATGTCTACTTAATGAAGCATAAGTCGAAGTCATTTGAAATGTTCAAACTATTTCGAAATGAGGTAGAAAAACAAACTGGGAAGTATATTAAAACTCTTCGATCTGATCGAGGAGGTGAATACCTTTTCAATGAGTTTTTGACATATTTAGGAGAGAATGAGATTCTCTCTCAGTGGACTCCTCCTGAAACACCACAGCATAATGGTGTGTCTGAAAGGAAGAATCAGACCTTGTTAGACATAGTCCGATCCATGATGGGGTTTGCTGGTCTGCCGATCTCCCTCTGAGGATATGCGCTCGAATCGGCTTGTTATCTTCTAAATAGGGTTCCGAGTAAGTCTGTAACCAAAATACCATATGAGATATGGATAGGACGTAAGCCAGTGCTCTCACACCTAAGGGTTTGGGGGTGTCCGGCTTATGTTAAACATTTAATTACGGACAAGCTTAGACCAAGGTCTGACAAGTGTAATTTTATAGGGTACCCAAAAGAGATCAAAGGATATTATTTCTACCTAGCTGATGAGCAAAAGGTGTTTGTCAGCCTTAAGGCAATCTTTTTAGAAAAGAAGTTCCTTGGTGAAGGGACTGTTGCCTCTAAGGTCAAACTTGAGGAAGTTCGACAGGTAAAAAAATCGACACAAGTAACTGAACTTGAACCAGATTTGATTAGATCAGATCCAGAGCTCATTGTTCCTGCACCCTTAAGGCGATCTGGTAGAGTACCACGTTAACCGGATAGATACTATGATTTCTTGATTCGGGATGGAGATCCTATTGAACTTGATAAAAATGATGAGGATCCGATCACCTACATGGATGCAATGCAGAGACCTGACTCTGAGAAATGGCTAAAGGCCATGAAATCCGAAATGGCGTCCATGAAGGTCAACGATGTGTGGACATTGGTTGCCCACCCGAAGGAGTAAAACCCATAGGGTGTAAGTGGGTCTTCAAGAGGAAGAGGGGTGCAGATGGAAAGGTGAAAACCTATAAAGCCCGTCTGGTTGCCAAGGGATATCGTCAACGTTATGGTATAGACTATGATGAGACATTTTCTCCTGTGGCAATGCTCAAATCCATTCGGATTATGCTTGCGATAGCTGCCCATCTGGACTATGAAATCTGACAGATGGATGTGAAGACAGCTTTCCTAAATGGAGAGCTGGACGAAGAGGTGTATATGATACAACCTGAAGGATTCACATCCACAGATGTGTCTGAGGTGTGTAGGCTACAGAGGTCTATTTATGGACTTAAGCAGGCATCCCAGAGTTAGAACATACGTTTTGATAGGACGATCAAGATGTATGGCTTCGTTAAGAACGGAGAAGAGCCCTGCATTTATAAGTAGGCTAATGGTCCAGTAGTAGTATTTCTTGTATTATATGTGAATGATATTCTCTTAATCGGGAATGATGTCCCTGCATTACAGGAAATAAAGATTTGGCTGTCATCATAATTCTCCATGAAGGATCTGGAAGAAGCTTCCTACATCCTAGGGATGAGGATCTATAGGGATAGATCTAAAAGGTTGCTTGGCTTATCCCAGTCTATATACATTGATACTATGCTGAAAAGGTTCAGCATGGAAAATTCCAAGAAAGGCTATCTACCGATAGGCCATGGAATTTCTCTCTCGAAGAGGGATTGTCCGACAACACCTCAAAGAGAGAGCGTATGGGTAGAATTTCATATACTTCAGTAGTGGAATCTATCATGTACGCCATGACATGTACACGACCAGATGTGGCATACTCACTAGGAGTAGTGAGTAGATACCAATCTGATCCAGGGGAGAATCACTGGAAGGTTGTTAAAACTATCTTGAAGTATTTAAGAAATACTAAGGACCAGTGGCTTGTTTGTGGTGAATCAGACTTGAGACTTATAGGATTTACAGACTCTAGTTTTCAGTCTGATCACGATGACAGGAAGAGTGTGTCAGAATTTATTTTTATCCTTAATGGTGGGGCTGTCTGCTGGAATAGTTCCAAGCAGCACACAGTGGCTGATTCAGTTTGCGAGGTGGAGTATGTCACTGCATCAGATACTGCCAAAGAAGCGGTGTGGCTGAAAAAATTCATCACCGAGCTCGGAGTAGCACCCTCCCTTGTTGGTCCAGTTTTGCTCTACTGTGACAGCTCTAGAGCCATTGCTCAGGCGAAGAAACCAAAGGCACACCAGCGGATGAAACATATTCTGCACTGCTACCATCTCATCCAAAAAATCATGGATCGAGGTGACGTCGACCTTCAGAAGATCAATGGAAAGGAGAACCTGCCGACTCATTCACTAAAGCCATTACGGTGAAGGAGTTCGATGACTTCAAGTCAAGATGGGTATTAGATACTGCACCGATTGGCTTTAGGCCAAGTGGAAGATTGTTGGAAATAGTATCCCAAAGCCAATCGTCAGCCTGTTGATGGTTGTGCTCTTTGTTGTATTAGTACATAAATCATAAATAAATAAAAGTTATTTTAGTATTTTTCATCACAAATTGTCATCTTCTAATGAACTCCTGTGTTGTGGTGAAGTCCTTAGGACTATTTAGACTCGACAAAGGAAGATTTGTCGTTTAGTCCTTAAACCTATTCACGATCAAATGATATGTTGTTACCAAAGACAACAATATTTATCGAGCATAGGTCGTTGTGTGCCATATAGGTTGGTTGTCCTCATAACCAAGGAGTGTGGAGACACTGGTATGGCATACATGTGAGATATAAGGGTACATCTACACTGAACATGACCGACTCTGGAGCTATCTCTGCTGTCAAGATTTGCTTCGATGGGATATGGGTATAAATATCCCTCCGACCTGAGACCGCCATGGTGACTTGCAAGCAACTCACTGCACTTAGGCACTGGACTACCTGAATTTCTAATTCAGTAACGAAAGGCTGCTGGGTGTAGTCGAGTACTTGACTTGTCGGTGCGTATGTCAAGATGGGATTGACCACTCCAATTCAGGAGCTGTGTACAGTCGTGTTTCAATTTAGCAAAATCTTGGCCAGGGTAGTCCTAGTGAGGAGTCACAGGACTGATTGAGTTGAGCACGACTCGGATGATCTAATCAGGGTTGACAGTTTAACCCTGAGTCATCCTAAACACAGAGGTCAAAAGGGATGAATTATATAGTAACCATATTCATGTAGGTTTTGAGTGTTATGATTGTGACTATTTGACCTATCTGAATGTCGGGTACTATTGCTAGATGGTCACTTCGATTAGTACAGGAATTGGTTCCTGTGCTACCGGCTTAGGTTCGAACCTGCGGGGTCACACACATTAGAGGTTCCTATCTGATCTGATGGCTGATGAAGAGTCCTAATATTTGTGACTATGAGTCCTACATGTCTGGGACTCTGTGATCGAGAATCAAAATTCTTTGATCATGAGTCCCACATATTTTGGGTACCGGGGTCAAGAGTCCCACTGGTTTTGGACTTTTCGATCAGAATTTCATATCGATAAATTTTGATGCCCGATTGCCCATCGAATTTGGACTCAATATTTATGAGAGGTTTAATTAGTGATTTGATCACTAATTAACTCAATTTGATTGAGTAATTATTTTTAGATCAAGTCCAATTGAATTTGATTCAGCTGGGTTTGACCCGATTAGGTTAAGGACCTAATCGTCGAGATGGTTTGGTCCCTGATTTGATCAGGAGTTGGGCTTAGTCAATTTTTGATTTGATTAAGATTTTATTATGCCTAATTAAGCCTAATTAAGTTAGGTTTAATTTAGTCTAATTGTGCTTAACCTATTTTGATTAGGTTGGTTCAATTAAGATTAAACCACCATTTGAATTTGAATCCCTGCGCCACCTCAAATCTCTACGCCCATTTGAATTCACGAGAAGAAAATTCTCATGAATTTTCTCTCATGCAAACCCTTCTCATGCCCACTCTTGTGCACCAATCTTTGGATAAAATTGATTAGTTAGCCATTCAAATTCAAAGCGTGTTTGAATTTGAATGGATAACTTATCTCTTGCGCCTTCATGACCCTATCCACTTTAGCACCCCATATCTCACACGAGAAAGAGTTTCTCATAAAACCTTTCCATGGACAAAGTAGCATCGCACCTTCTCTTCTCACACCCAAGTGGATAGGGATGAGTTGGTTTGCATTTGAATTCAAATTTGATTTGAATTCAAATGTGCAACCACTTATCTTTATCCTCTCACGCAGATAAGACACGTTTTGAACTGTTTTAAAAGAGATAGGGAGGTGGGGTGTGGTAGAAAAATTTTGAGAAAGAAAGTGGGGCGTGAGGAAGTCTTGTGCATGAGGTGAAGGTCCAAAACCTTCCAAGAGAAAAAGAAAGAAACGAAAAAAAATTGGGCACAGGATTTTCAGTGTGTTCCCTAGGGTTTCAGCCTGGGATTTCAGGAAGTGAGTTAGTGAGCTACGAGTGTCGTGAGCCCACCAAATTCAAGGGAGAGAATCAACTACCTCTCAAGCATGTTTGCTGATGATCCAGAGCATTTGTGGAATCGACAGACATCGATCGAAGAAGTTCGATCAGCATCAGCCATCAAAAGGGCTCTACAACGAGCTAGCACTCATAAGGAGCCGATCAGATCGGGAGCCTCAAGTGGACGATCCATAGAGGCTAGACATGCTGTGTGGCTGCATCACGATGATCAGACTCTCTCGACGGTGATCAGATTGCGGTGATCTACTACCCGCACAAAGGTATTGTGTTCTGAACACATTACAGTAAAGTATTTACTGTTCAAATTTGAATTTCAAATTTAAATGCATGCATGCTGTATATCATATTTAGATCCTAGTGTAGGATAAACACATGTTAATTAATTAGATTAATTAATTATTTTCACTGTAAAATAATAATTTTGAAAAAGTTTTAAAATTATCATTTTACCCCTGCACTGAATTTCGCTTCAGTTCGATTGGAGCCCTGGGTTGTCAGCTTCACCTCGTTCAAGTTCGGCTTCTTCCGGGATAGTATATTCCACTATGAAGTCTGCTAATATCTAGGCTTTTATCATCGACTGAGGTTGATAGTTGATGTCGAATTCTATGAGCTCGATCGCCCATTTTGCTATCCTTCCGGAAGCATCCGCTCGATGCAGAACTGCCTTAATCGGCTGGTCGGTGAGCAGTGTTATGGTGTATCCTTGAATGTAAGGTCGGAGCCTTCGAGCTGCAATCAACAAGGTGTAAGTTAGTTTCTCTAACTTAGTGTACCTGATTTCGGCGTCTCTCAATACTCAACTTATATAGTAGATCGGTCGTTGAATTTTTGCTTCTTCCTTAACCAGAACTGCTGCGAGAGCGACAGAGGAGACCACCAGGTACAGGAACAACTCCTTTTCAGGTTCGGGCTTTACCAATAATGGAGGTGAGCCGAGGTAGTTCTTCAATTCTTCGAACGCTTGCTGACATTCAGTGATCCAACAGAAGTTCTTCGGCTGCTTGAGAGTCTGAAAGAAAGGTAGGCACCGTTCGGCCGACCTTGAGACGATGTGATTCAGAGCTGCTACTCTCCCAGTAAGGTGCTGAACTTCCTTTATTAACTTCAGGGTGGTCATTTCCTGGATGGCATGAATCTTTTCTAGATTTGCTTCAATCCCGTGCCCCAATATCATAAAGCCCAAGAATTTCTCTGAGGTTACTCCAAAAGTGCACTTGATTGGGTTCAGCTTTATCTTATATTTTCAGAGGGTGTTGAAGGTCTCCTCAAGGTTGGTGACGTAGTTCATTGAGGATTTGCTTTTTACAAGCATGTCGTCCATGTAGACCTCCATGTTGCAGCCTATCTGCTCTTTGAAGATCTTGTTCACCAGCCGTTGATAGGTCGCCCCTATATTTTTGAGGCCAAAAGGCATGACCCTGTAACAGTAAAGACCACGGTCAGTGATAAAAGCAGTTTTTTCTTCGTCCTCTGGTGCCATCCTAATTTGATTGTAGCCGAAGAATGCATCCATGAAAGTGAGAAGCTCGTGGCCCGAGGTTGCATCCACTAATTGGTCAATTCTGGACAGAGGGTAACTGTCTTTCGGGCAGACTTTGTTCAGCTTTTTGAAGTCTATACACATCCTCCACTTGCCGTTCGCCTTCTTGACGAGAACCACATTGGAGACCTAGTTAGGATAATTGACTTCTCTGATGAATCCGGCTTTCAGGAGTTTATCAACTTCCTCAGCTATTGCCTTCTGTCTTTTCGATGCATGACCTCAAATTTTTTCTTTCATCAGCCGATGTTTGGGATCAATAGCTAGACGATGTTTCATGACTTCCACATCAATCCCCGACACATCCATCGAAACCCAAGCAAAAATATCTGCATTCTTTTGTAGAAAATTGATGAGCTATGTTCGTACCTCTTCTCCCAGGTGGGAGCCAATCTTCACCATGTGCTCTTCATCCCCATCGTTCAAAGAAATTGAGACAAGATCTTCAATTGGCTCACCCCATTCTTCAGCAAGGTCGTCGCGGGTGTCTAATCCATCAACTGGACAGGGGTCAGACTGACTATTTCTTTGTAAGGTTATGTTATAGCAGCGTCTTTCTAGGACTTGATCTCCTCTGACCTCTCCGACCCTTTGACTTATAGAAAATTTTAAATTCAAATAGTAGGTCGATACCACAGCTCGGAGGGCATTGAGGCCAGGTCGGCCGAGTATTGCGTTGTAGGCAGACGGTGTCCTTACTACTAGGAAATCCACTTGTGCTCTAAATTATTTCGGATACCGACCTGCAACTATGCTCAAAGTTATTACTCCTTCCACTGACACAGCATCGCCAGTGAACCCTACCAATGGGGAGCTTATCGGCCCTAATCGATCATCCAGAATGGATATTTTTGAGAATACATCATAAAATAAAATATCGATCAAGCTTCCATTATCAACAAGAATGCGGCATACATCATAGTCAGTAATATTTAAAGAAACTACGACCACATCATTATGGGAGAATTGAATCTCCTGGGCATCTTCTTCAGTAAAGGTTATAGATTCTTCAGTCCTCTACCGCTTGAGCAGTCCGGTCGATCCACTAGCTGCTCTCCGACGGGGTACTCCAGAGAGGGTGTTGATGATCTCGATTGGAGGCCGATCTGTAGGTTATTCTTCCTTCCTTGATGTCTCTGATTGTGGTAGGGCCCTCGACCGATCTTCCCAACCTTCAGGCTGGCGTCGGATGAATCTGTTGAGCCGACCTTATCTGATGAGCTCCTCGATCTCGTCTCGAAGCTGAATACACTCTTTCGTGTCGTGGCCATGGTCACGATGATAGAGGCAGAACTAGTTAGGGTTGCACTTCCCGGGGTGTGTGCGCATCCTTTCCGATCTTGGTAGCTGCTCTCTGATCTCCATCAGTACTTGAGTTTTTAGAGCATTAAGAGGGGTGTAGCTATGGAATCTTTCTGGGGGAGAGCTCCACCAAATTCTGCGGTCCGGGCTTCTTTGCCTACGAGCTCAGGGGGGAGTTCGGACATGCTTGTGTCTGAGGGGAGTTCGAGAATGTGGCCGAGCTTCACTCGACCCTTTTTCAGCTGTGGGCTTGCTGGAGTCACCCACCTGCCGCTCCTTCGCGGCCTCCTCGTTCTTCAGCTTGAAGGCTTCCTCTGCTCAGGCATATCCTTCGATCCAAGCCAACAAGTCAGCGAAGTCCCTAGGATACTTCTTTTTCAGGAAAAATAGAAGGTCATTCTTTTGAAGACCACACTTCAGGGCGGTCATTGCAACTGATTGGTCCAAGTTTCGGACCTCCAATGCAGCGGCGTTAAAACGATTGACATAAGTTCGGATGGATTCTCTCTCTTTTTGCTTGATGTTGATGAGGGACTCTGAACCTCTCCAGAGATGTTGGCTGCTGACGAAATGAGCCGCAAACTGATGGCTCATTTGATCAAAGGAGAAGATAATACCCGGCTTCAGTGTCGAGTACCAATTTCTTGCTACTCCCTTCAAGGTAGATAGGAAAGCTCGGCACAAGATAGCGTCTGGCATGCCATGGAGCAGCATCATTGTCTAAAAGGCCTCCATGTGGTCAACCGGATCTGAGGTCCCGTCGTAGCTCTCAAATTAGGAGAGCTTGAAGTTTGGTGGGATTGGTTCCTGCATAATTCTTTGAGAAAAAGGAGGGTCAGTATAGATATCCTCACCGTAGGTAGGGGGAGCATGACAGAGCACTTCGATCCGCCAGTTCATCTCTTGAAGCTTTTGATCCAGGAGATCCTCTCGATTGTGAATCTCGAGGGTCTTCTGACAGAACGGAGGTAGGGACCTTTTGGGGGTGGAATCATGATCAGACAGAGGGCTCTCCACCCTCTACTTCTCCTTTTCGGGGGATACAGGGCGACTGGCCCAAGTGGACCACCCGATCGTCGGATTTTGAAACTCCGACGATGCTCTTTCTAGCTGCACGATGTCTGCGGCTACTGCTGTTGCTGCTGCATGGTCTACACTGCTTTGGTGAGACCCCTGACCTGCTAAACCAACAAGTCGAACTACTCCATACCGACTGTCGTTGTCGGAGGAGGAAGAGCCTGAAAAATTGGAGACAAGGCTGGAGCTGGCGGATCTTGCTGAGATCTGGCCATGGAGGCGTAGATCACCTGGTGGATGCCTTTCGGGGAGGCATCAAGTTGGGATCTGGTCGGAGGAGAAGAAGAAGATATCGAAGAAGATGATGGAGATAGTCCCGTTGAGTACTCCTCTAAGAACAAAGATCCTGCGAAGACACAGCCCTTCCCCTAGCATCAATTCTGTTGGTGTAGAATTCCATCGATGCCGGAGAAGCTGGAGTCGAGGGGATCACGGCCGCCATCGGGACCTGCAAGGAAAGTCTAAACTGGAGTTGGGGGTGCTCCGGCAAGACCCTCTGACGCTCAAGTCAGTACTCTGCCTCAACAGAAATGGAGCACTCGAATGAAATTTTAGCAGAGTTTAGAGATGTGCTTAGAGCTTAGAGGTGAACGTATCTGGGGGGTCTCTTTTATAGATGGGAGAGCGTAACCGATTGATAGCAACATCCGTAACTGCCTGGTAGTGGATCGTTCGGGGCCACGTGGAGTTTGTTACGGAGAGTGGAGTGGTGTCCGTTGTTGCGACTTACCGGAGAGTGGTGGGGCCACATGAAGTTTGTTACAGAGAGTGGAGTGGTGTCCGTTGTCGCGACTTGATGGAGAGTTCGGGCCGGACGACTGAAGCTCGGTTGGACGTCTGGTGGAGCAGAATAGCTCTCTGTCTCAGCAATCTAAGAGAAGCTCGGATGTTTCGAGGTTGCTGACGGGTTAACTGTTGTTGGGTGCCTTAGGCGTTGATGCTGCAGACGGAAGTCATCTGCTGTAGAAGCTCGGACAAAAACTTTCTGTTGGAGAAATCCGACTGGAGTCCAATTGTTAGAGAAGTCTGTCTGAAATTTGTTTGATGTAGAAGCTTGTCTGAAGACTGTCTGCTGAAGAGGTCCGGTTGCATGAGAAATCTGACAGAAGGTCGACCGATAGCGAAATTCGGAAGGCGCTATAGAAGGTTGACCGATAGAAGAGTCCGGAAGGCGTTGTGGAAGTTCGTCCGCTGGAGGAGTCTGGAGGACACGGTGGAAGGTCGACTACTGGAGGGGTCCGAAGGAAATTTGTCCGTTGGAGGGGTCTGGTTGGCACTGTTGAAGTCCGGTTGGCACTATTGAAGGTTAATGGCTGGAGAGGTACGGAAGACACCGGAGACAGTCGGTCATTGTAGAAATCTGGTTGCTGGAGCCCGTCTATTGTGGAAGTTCGTCTGGAATCCATTCGCTGTAGAAGTTCGGATGGAGTCCAGTTCTTGCAGAAGTCCGGAAGGAGGCCGCTTACTGTAGAAGCTCGAATGGAGATCGGTTGCCGTGGAAGTCCGGATGGAGACCGCTTATTGTAGAAGCTCGGCTGAAGTCCGTCTGCAATAGAAGTTCGGACGGAATTCGCTTACTATGGAAGCTCGGATGAAATTTGGAAGGTGGTCGACCCTGTAGAAATTTGGATGGAGTCTGGGTACTGTAGAAGTCTACTGCTGGAGAAGTTCGGACATTGATGAAGTCCGAAAGAAGCTCGGAGTAAAGTCGATCGTGACAGGAGGAAGTCTGGAAGAGATTCGGAGAGTAGTCGATCACTGTAGAAAATCGGCTGATAGTGAAGCCCAAAGAGCATTTGGAGCAGTCCGATAGATGATTGAAGGAGCTCATTATTGGAGAAGTCCGAAGGATATGGTAGGAATTCGTCCGTTGGAGGAATCTGGAGGACACTGTGGAAGCTCGGATGACCGGGGGAGTTCAGAAAGACGCCGCACAAGATCGGAAGCCGAAAGAGTCCTGGGAGGATTGGCTTCTTACGAACTTCGGCTGGGATTATTTTATACCCAATAATTTTAATTAATAATTTTTTATAAAATTATTTAGATAATGAACTCTTTCTTTCTTTCTTTCTTTCTTTCTTTCTTTCTTTCTTTCTTTCTTTCTTTCTTCTTCTTCTTCTTCTTCTTCTTCTTCTTCTTCTTTTTGTCCATCTCTATTGATGAAGGCTTTTGGAGTGACAGTAGAAGTGAATGACTGGGTTGAGAAACAAACAAACGGGCTCATCAAAGATCTTATCCCTCGACAAGCCGTATATAACCTCACAATGCTTATTCTTGCTAATGCTCTCTACTTCAAAGGCCTGTGGTCCGACAAGTTTGATAGCTCCCAAATCAAAATTGAAGAATTTCATCTGCTCATGATGGAAGCACTATCCGAGTGCCCTTCATGACAAGCAAAGAAGACCAGTTTATCTCCTCCTTTGATGGCTTCAAACTCCTCAAATTACCCTACCAACAAGACCAAGAGGATAGGAGGTTCTCCATGCTTATATTTCTCCCTCACAAGAAAGATAGGGCTAAATGAACTAATTTATAAATTTGTCTCTGATCCAAACTTCATTGACAGACATATACCGGAATGGCGAGTTGAAGTTGGAAAATTCATGATTCCGAAGTTTAAAATCTCATTTGGGTTTGAAGCATCTGATGTGCTAGTGGGCTTGGGATTGGAATCTCCTTTCACTACAAAAGCAGATTTCCAAGAGATGGTATCAGGATTGCCTCCTGGGAAGAAGCTATTTGTTTCAAGCATGCACCACAAAGCTACCATCGAGGTTGAAGAGGAAGGAACCGTAGCGGCTGCTGCATCTGCGATGCGGCTCGTGCCCCTTTGTGCTCGCCTTAAGTGGGATTTCGTAGCGGACCGTCCTTTTGTGTTTGTCATTAGAGAGGAGATGACTGGATCAATGTTGTTCTTTGGGCACGTCGTTAATCCTATGTTGGTGGATCAAGTCTGATGTCATTGCAGGAGTTCCTGAGACACTTCAAAAATACCGTGGAAAGAGGAAAATAAAATAATAAATGGTGGAGGTGTCTTGTGTCTAACAAGGGTAGGGACAACGCAGAAATTCTGAAAAAAATATATCCCAGCAATAAATTATGATTTAAAGTGGTTTGTCTAGATCGAGAGCTCTTCAATAATGCTTCTTGTTCGAGCTATCCTGCAACAAAATTTATGTGCAATGGATGATCTTTTTTTTTTTTTTGGTTGATCGTGAAATATCATCACCATTTCAACCATTTCATTGAGTGAATGAAATGATGCAAGAATGGTTTTAAAATAGGGGCCCCTAACCAAGAAGAAAAAGACATCCAAGGAAACAAGTTGTGAGGCCCCAGGATCTCAATCTCGCCACCTTTCTGAAACAACATCGAGTACAAACTCCCAGGGGAAAGTCAGAAGAGCTAGAGCTCCCCTGCCACCAGACTAATCCCCCAACCGCCCCAGCTACATTCCTCCCTTCAAAATTAAAGTCATCCAGAGAGAGTTCAAAATCAAAAGCTGCAGCTTGGAGCCACCAAAGCTCAAAATCAAAGTCACTTTAGAGCAAGAATCTATATCGGCTGATTTTGGTTGAAGAAGACAGATACCTCGGATATGTCCGAGCTATTGACCTCAGCCACAAATGAGGAACTTGACCTCAGCCACATACAAGGTGAAGCCACGAACTTGCCACACCAAGATTTCTAGTGACAAGTACACACAGAATCAGTATCGGATTGCAACGACATGGATAAGACATCCAAAACCATCCGGCAATAGCTCACCCGACTGTGTATGGCATGCATAGCATCATATCAATGGATATAGCTGCCGCTTATCTGGCCACGTATGGCACGCATAGCATGATATCCATGGATATGGTTGCCACTCGTCGTGGAATCGGCCTCCAACCTACCTTTATAAGGGGAAAGCAGGTAACCATTGGTAAGCTCTCAAGTCTCTCTCACTCTCTCTATTCTATTGTTCACTGACGAGCATTGGAGGATCCCTACTGGAAGCACCTTCAACAAAGGACTTCTTTTGCAGATTAGGCCTTCTCTTGAAGAGCCTCTACAGTAATGATAATCTTAATTCATACCGGAGTTGCCAACATCAACCTTGGTTCAAGATCAGCAAGAAATTGGTGCCAGAGGGATTACTGATATCAATTTTAGTTCAAAAATCCATGACAATTGTTAGGATTTGATGCCTTGAGATTCAGCCCACATTGATCCCACAGCGAGGTTCGCGGTGAAAAACGGAGTCCAACGAGATCAAGATCACCCGAAACGGAGCTCGGATGGAGGAGATACGAGCTTTTGAAGTCGGCACTGTTGGGAATAGTGTCCCAAAGCCAATCATCAGCCTGTTGACGATTGTACTCATTTTTATATTTGTACATGAATTATGAATTAATAAAAATTATTTTGATATTTTTCATCACAAAATGTTTCATCTTCTAATGAACTACTATGTTGTGGTGAAGTCCTTAGGACTATTTAGACTCGACAAAGGAGGATTTATCGTTTAGTCCTTAAATCTGTTCGCGACCAAATAATACGTTGTTACCAAGGACGACAATGTTTATCAAGCATAGGTCATTGTGTGCCATATAGATTGGTTGTCCTCTTAACCAATGAGTGTGGAGACACTGGTATGGCATACAGGTGAGATGTAAGGGTACATCTGCACTGAATGTGATCGACTCTGGAGCTATTTCTGCTGTCAAGATTTGCTTCGATGGAATATGGATATAAATATCCCTCCGACCTGAGGCCGCCACGGTGACTTGCACGCAACTCATTGCACTTAGGCACTGGACTACCTGAATTTTTAATTCAAAAATGGAAGGCTACTGAGTGTAGTCAAGTACTTGACTTGTCGGTGCGTGTGTCAAGATGGAATTGACCACTCCAGTTTAGGAGCTGTGTACAGTCGCATTTAATTTAGCAAAATCTTGGCCAGGGTAGTTCTTGTGAGGAGTCACAGGACTGTTTGAGTTGAGTACGATTCGGATGATCTGATCAGGGTTGACAGTTTAACCCTGAGTCGTCCTAAACACAGGGGTCAAAAGGATGAATTATACAGTAACCATATTTATGTAGGTTCTGAGTGTTGCGATTGTGACTATTCGACCAATCCGGACGTCGGGTACCATTGCTAGATGGTCACTTCGATTAGTACAGGAATTGGTTCTTGTGCTACCGGCTTAGGTTCGAACCTATGGGGTCACACACATTAGAGGTTCCTATCTGATCTGATGGCTGATGTAGAATCCTACATGTTTGGGACTCAGTGATCGAGAATCAGGATTCTCTGATCATGAGTTCGACACATTATGGGTACCGGGGTCAAGAGTCCCACTGGTTGGGATTTTTCGATCAGAATTACATATCGATGAATTCTGATGCCTGATTGTCCATCGAATTTGGACTCAGTATTTATGAGAGGTTTAATTAGTGATTTGATCGCTAATTAACTCAATTTGATTGAGTAATTATTTTTGGATCAAGTCCAATTGAATTTGATTCAGTTGGGTTTGACCCGATTAGGTTAAGAGTTGACTTAATCATCAAGATGGTTTGGTCCCTGATTTGATCAGGGGTTGGGCTTAATCAATTCCTGATTTGATTAGAATTTTATTGAGTCTAATTAAGCCTAAATTAGTTGGGTTTAAATTAGTCTAATTGGACCTAACTTATTTGGTTCAATTAGGTTGGTTTAAATAATTAAACCACCTTGACCCAATCTCCATGCTCCACCTCACTTCCATTGCACCCATTTGAATTCATGAGAAGGAACTTCTCATGAATTATTTTTTCACGCCAAGCCCTCTCCATGCCCCACTTTAATGTGCCATATGAATGGATAAGGATGATTGGTTGGCCATTCAAATTCAAAATAAAGTTTGAATTTGAATGGGCAATCAATCTTTGCACCTTATCCCTTTTTTTATGCCCCATTTATTACATAAGAAAAGGTTTCTCATGAAATCACTCCATGCACAATTTAAGCCACGCCTCACACCTTTAGTGGATAAGGAATGAGTTGGTGTCCATTTGAATTCAAAATTTGATTTGAATTCAAATGTGCAATTACTCATCTTTATCCTTTCTTTTGGATAAGATGTTTGACGTGGTTATAAAAGGAGGAGAAGAGTGGGGCATGCAAGAAGAATTTTTTTTGGAGAAAAATTCTGGGGCGTGATAAGTCTTGTGCATGAGAAAGAAGTCCAAATCCTTCCAAGAGAAAAAGAAAAAAAAGTGGGTGTAAGGTTTTCGATGAGTTCCCTAGAGTTTTAGCCTGGGGTTCGGGAAGTGAGAAAGTGAGC
The DNA here is from genome assembly GCF_000442705.2 of Elaeis guineensis. Classification (NCBI taxonomy): domain Eukaryota; kingdom Viridiplantae; phylum Streptophyta; class Magnoliopsida; order Arecales; family Arecaceae; genus Elaeis; species Elaeis guineensis. Next base: position 61,506,726 of record NC_026003.2, read on the forward strand.
TATGAGTGTCGTGAGCCCACAAAATCTCAGAAAATATTTAACATCCTCTCAAGACGTCTATTGATGATTCGGAGCATCCAAAGAATCGACAGATATCGATCGAAGGAGTTCGATCAGCATCAGCCGTCAAAAGGGCTCTATAACGAGCTAGCACTCGTGAGGAGTCGATCAGATCGGGAGCTTCGTGTGGACGATCCGCAGAGGCCAGACACACTATGTGGCTATGTCGCGATGATCAGACTCTCTCGACGGTGATCAAATTACGGCGATCTACTACCCGTACAAAGGCATTGTGTTCTGAACACATTACAGTAAAGTGTTTACTGTTTGAATTTGAAATTCAAATTTAAATGAATGCATGCTATATATCATATTTAGATCCTAGTGTAGGGTAAATTCATGTTAATTAATTAGATTAATTAATATTTTTTTACTGTAAAATCATAATTTTAAAAAAATTTAAAATTACCATTTTATCCATGCACTGAATTTTCCCCACAAATGGTATCAGAGTGGGTTCTTAGATATGATATATATATTTGCATACGTAAATTAAGTTATAATCTAAAAGTTTAAATTTGAAATTTGAAATTCAAAATTTAAAATTTGAATTTTGAAAGTTGTTCGAAATTCAAAATTTAAAATTTGAATTTTAAAATTTGAAATTCAAAATTCAAAATTCAAAAATTTAAAATTTGAAATTTAGTTGAAATTTCAAATCTGAAATTCAAAATTTAAAATTCAAAATTTGAAATTCAAAATATAAAATTTAAAAATTTGAAAATTTAAAATTTAAAATTTATTTAAAATTTAAAATTCAAAATTTAAATTTGAAATATGAAATTTAAAATTTAAATTTTAAATTTATATATTTAGATATACTTGATCCAAGTAGCAAGTAATCGAATTGGGTTGGTTGCCATGGCCGTCCGGTCATAGGAGAAAAGTAGGATTTAAAGGCCCTCTCCTCCCATTCGATGGGGTCTCCTATGGCGGTAGGGGTGCCACTGCAATTATTGTTGAAACCAGATCTAAGATTTCAGAGTTAGATCTTGAAACTTTTTCAAGATCATACAACGGAAGACTAAAATAAATTAAAATTTATTTTCTAAAATCAGAGAATTCTAGATCTAAAATCTATTACATGATTATTATATAGCATTAAATCAAAATTAAAATATAGAAATATAGCATGAACTACATGTTGATCATATCAACATGTTTCTATACTACATCTAATGTATGCGTTAAACAATAGATCAGATCTATTACCTTGCAAGTTAGATGTTCTAACCTCACTGATCTGGCTTGAGGATGATGTTGCAAGCCACACATACGTCCGGCCTCTAGGAGTCATCCACACAAGCCACGAATCTCGATCAGAAGTCCTGCTTCAGGAAATCAGCACAGTATGCTAGTACTGCGCTGATCCTTCTTTGATGGTTGATCAGGTGCCTCCTTCTTCTTGATTTAGACTCTTCCAAAGATGAAAAGTAGGAGGAGGAGTTTCAGATCTAAGATGCTCTCAGGAAACTCAAGATGAGGGAGGAAAGATATGAAAACAAACAACCCTAGAAGAAGACCCTCTTCTTCTTCTCGTTTCTCTCTCTAGATACCCTAACTTGTGTCTATTATATCTCCACGACCCAAAGGTCTTTCTCTCTAATTTTTGGATGTCCCAAAGGACTCTCAAATCTCTATTGTCTCCAAAAATTTTATGAAGAAACTCATTTTATATAGAGAGATATGATAGAGTCCTTGTCTACATCAAATACCTAGTCAAGGCTTATCCAAACATGGCAAGTTAAGGAGCACACAACTCTTGAGCACCTACTCCTTATTTTTGTGCATGGATTACCAGCAAAGGGTGCACAATGTGTATCCTAAAAGCCATAAAAATTCCAAAAAAAAATTTGGATAAATTCGGTGCAAAATTGAAAGAGTTTTGGATTTCTAAAACTCTATCTCATAGAATTTGAAATCCAAACTTATTCCTTTTTGATTTGATCCAAACCACCTTCCATGTAAGAAAAAAGAGAGGAAACCTTTTGTGAACATGGGAGAGACCTGGGAGAGGGCTTATGGCACACAAAATAAGAGGAGATTGGCGTTGAATGAGAGAGAGGGAATGGGGAAGGCTTATGTGGCGCAAGGTGAAATCCTAGTCTTACTAGGATTCTATCTTATGACTTGTTTTAATTTGGTTTCTCAAACCAAATCAAACCAAAATTAGATCAACCCAATTAAAATAGGTCTTAACCTAATTAAAAATCTAATTTAATCAAATTAAATTATATTTAAATCTGATTTAATTTTTTAATCAAATTAGAAATTAGATTGACCCAAGTCCTAGTTGAACTAGGATTAGTTTTTCCTTGCACTTGGCTTATCCAATAAACTAATTGGACTTGATCCAATCAAGCCCAAACTAAATCTAATTAAATCATGTTTAATTAGACTTAATCTCAGTCTATTGGCTTAATCAAATTAAGTCAATTAGCAATCAAATTGCTAATCGATCCTCCTGCAACACTTGCACTGGGTTAAATGTCAATTCGATTGCTAATCGATCCTCCTGCAATACTTGCACTGGGTTAAATGTCAATCGTATTGATCATTTAACCCTAGAATGATTCTTAATCATTGATCAACCATCTGATCGGATCATGAACTCTAATGTGTGTGATCTCATAGGTTCGAACCTAAGTCGGTAGCACAGGAATAAATTTTTGTACCAATTGAAGTGACCATCTAGCAATGGTATCCGACGACCGGATAGGTCGAATGTGTAGAACAACATCTTTAGAACCCATACGGATATAGTTTTCATATAATTCATCCCCTTGACCAAAATGATCATAGGACACCCCAGAGTTCAACTGTCAACTCTGATCAGGTTGTCCACATTGTATTTCAAAATATCAAATCCATCTGATGGATTACCCTGGCCAAGGTTTTGCTAAATTGAAATACAGTGACTCATTCTTCTCCAACTCTTGGAGTGGTCAATCCCATCTCGATCACACTCTGACTTCACAAGTACTTGACTGTGCCCAGAAGCCTTCTGTTGGTGCAAAAATCTGCTTGCGCCGGAGAAGCTGGAGTCGAGAGAGTCGCGGTCGCCGTCGGGACCTGCAAAAGAAGTCTAAACCGGAGGTGGGGTTGCTCCGGCAAGACCCTCCGACGCTCAAGTCAGTTCTCTGCCTCAACAAGAATGGAGTGCTCGAACGAAAATTTTAGCAGAGTTTTTAGGTAAAAATGAGAGCTTATAGAATAACATATCTGGGGTTTCCCTTTTATAGACGGAGGGGGCAACAAATTGATAGCGACGTCTGTAACCGTCTGGTAGTGGGCCGCCCAGAGTCAGGAGGAATTTATTGCGGAGGGTAGTGGAGTGGGATCGTGGCTATCGCCGTGGCTCGCTATGTGGAATCAGTTACGGGGAATCGAACGACGTCCGCTGTCGTGACTCGTCAGGGAGTGGTGGACTCGCACAGAATCCACCGCAGGGAGTGGAGTAGAGTTGTGGCCGTTAATACGACCTGTCAGGGAGTAATGGGGCTACGCAGGGTCCACCGCAAGGAGTGGAGCAGTGGTGTCCGTTACTGTGGCTTGTCAAGGGATCCAGACTTGTTGGCCGAAGTTCGGATGGAGTCGCTAGCGAGGTCCGGCACCCGTAGGAGTTTGGACGAGGTCTTCCCACAGTCGGGATAGAAGACGAAGTCTGACTCTCGTAAAAGTCCGGACGTAGTCTTCTTGCAGTTGGGGGTCGTAGGCGGAGTTTGGCTCCCGTAGGAGTCCGGGTGGAGTCTTCCTGCAATCAAAATAAAAAATGAAGTCCGGCTCCTGTAGGAGTCTGGACGAGGCTTACCAGCGGCAGAAGTCATGGACGGAGCCCAGCTCCCGTAGCAGCCCGGGCGGGGTCTTCCTTGCTGCAGAAATCATGGGCGGAGCCCGACTCCCGTAGGAGTCCGGGCGGAGTCCTCCTTGCTGTAGAAGTCATGGACAGAGCCCGACTCCCGTAGGAGTCCGGGCGGAGTCTTCCTTGCTATAGAAATCGTGGATGGAGCCCGGCTCCCGTAGGAGTCCGGGCGGAGTCTTCCTTGCTGTAGAAATCATGGACGGAGCTCGGCTCCCGTAGGAGTCCGGGCGGAGTCTTCCTTGGTGTAGAAGTCGTGGACGGAGCCCGGCTCTCGTAGGGGTCCGGGCAGAGTCTTCCTTGCTGTAGAAATCATGGACGGAGCCCGGCTCCCGTAGGAGTTCGGGCGGAGTCTTCCTTGGTGTAGAAGTCGTGGATGGAGCCCGGCTCCCGTAGGAGTCCGGGCGGAGTCTTCCTTGGTGTAGAAGTCGTGGATGGAGCCCGGCTCCCGTAGGAGTCCGGGCGGAGTCCTCCTTGCTGTAGAAGTCATGGACGGAGCTCGGCTCCCGTAGGAGTTCGGATGGAGTCTTCCTTGGTGTAGAAGTCGTGGACGGAGCCCGGCTCCCGTAGGAGTCCGGACGGAATCTTCCTTGGTGTAGAAGTCATGGACGGAGCCCGGCTCCCGTAGGAGTCCGGGCGGAGTCTTCCTTGGTGTAGAAGTCGTGGACGAAGCCCGGCTCCCGTAGGAGTCCGGGCGGAGTCCTCCTTGCTGTAGAAGTCCTGGGCGGAGCCCGACTCCCGTAGGAGTCCGGGCGAAGTCTTCCTTGGTGTAGAAGTCGTGGATGGAGCCCGGCTCCCGTAGGAGTCCGGGCGGAGTCTTCCTTGGTGTAGAAGTCGTGGATGGAGCCGGCTCCCGTAGGAGTCCGGACAGAGTCTTCCTTGGTGTAGAAGTCGTGGACGGAGCCCAGCTCCCGTAGGAGTCCGGGCGGAGTCTTCCTTACTATAGAAATCGTGGACGGAGCCCGGCTCCCGTAGGAGTCCGGGCGGAGCGACGGGAGCTCACCAACAGTTGTTGAAAGTCGGAAGAGACTCGCGAGGGTCGACCCTGCCAAGAACTTCGACCGAGGGTATTTTATGCCCAACACCAGTCCCCCCACTTCCGAGTTTGAATTTCGAATGAAGGAAGTACGGAGAGGTTGTCGCAGCCGAAGTTCTCCCCCTGACGTTCGGGCCTAACCGTCCTCGGATATGTCGGCATTTAATTCGCGCATGCCAGAGCCCTTTTTCCAATTAGGGCGACCCGAAGAGTCTTTTCGGGACTCCCATCGAGATGCGATCCCAAGCATCGTGCCATGAAAATTTACGAACAGTCAATCCTCGATAGCGGTGAGCAGGACACGCGGGACACGTGGTAAGCGCCGATTGGTCTAGAGACGCCCGCCATCATAATCGCGCTAAGATCCGCTGCCTATTTAAATCCCTTACCCTTCCTTCGGGGTTTTACTCCGCCAAAAGGACAGCACCTTTCTTTCGTCTTAGAGCCTAGCTACTCAGCCACTCCCTCGGTGCCCCTGTCAACTCCGAGCATCCTCCGCACCGGTCTTTGCCGTCTTCAGCCCCTCGATTCCTCTCTAAGGGGTTTCCCCGCCATGTCCTCCACTCCGGAGGCCATCCTCAAGGGGATGTCAAGGGCTTGGAGGAAGGATTCCTTCAACAACAGGGGTTTAATAACGGGGACCGCCGGTAAAGGTGTTCTGCCCGAGAATTTCGGAGTAGCAAGATGGGGTGATACCATTCAGGAGGGCAGAGCTGTTGTCACAAGCTGTGGCGGGATCCTTGATGTCGTGGGGCCGAGGGACCAGAAGCGGTCGGCATCGACGGTGGGGCAGTAAAACTTTTACGGAGACGGTGGAAGTAGCGCATGTCGACCTTACCGGAGCATTTTGGACGGTGGCTGTCATGGAGCATTCGGTGATGGCGCATATCTCTGGCGCCACCGCTGCCTCCAGGGTGACTCCGGTTCTTCTTGAAACAGGTCTTCGTCGCTGCTGTCGTTGCCCTTACTGCCCCCTGGAATCTATCCCATCCTTTTCCCCCTGGGGTTGAAACTTCAGAGGTGGAGCGAAACAAGGCGGGGCGAGAGCCGATAGGCTTGCCACACGCACTGGAAAACGCGGCTGGGAAGGACAGAAACGGGAAGAGAAGTTTGCAGCTTGAAGCGGCCTCCGGTATATCATTTCCAAGCCGTGTTCTCAGGCCTTGTAATAATGTATTTTCTTCTGGCCCTCCGAGTCTTGTAACGTACATCTTGTTAGTTGAAAAATGAGAAGGAGATTTTGTTACCTCGTTCGCACTTTGCATCGAATTGTTGTCTGTCAAGCTTCCTTCCTTTTCTCATCTTTTCTTCTTCTTTCTTCTCTCTTCTTCTTTTTCTCTTCTCTTTTTTTTTTTTTTTTTTTTTTTTTAACATCGTCCTAAGGCCACAGACTCACCTGGGGGCCATTCGGGCATGGTGTCCCCCTCAGGGCTTGAGCTCGGAGGTCCGAGCTTCCGTCACCCTAAGGAAGTTGTCCTACCTTGGATTTGCGTCGAAAGCTTCCTTGAAAGTTGGGACTCCTGATGGGAGCCCCAATCCCTGCTGTGGCGGGTTCTCTGCACCTTGGATGCTGTTTGTTTTCCAATCATCGCTGATGTGGTCCATCGCCTTTTTTTTTCTTTTTCGCTTGGAATTTTTCCTCCGCTCTCAGCGAGGCCACGGGAGTTCGGCTCCCGTAGGTGAAGTCGGGGTGAAGTTCGGCTCCCGTGAAGTCTGGGCGAAGATCACCAGCAGTTGAAGTTAGTGACGAAGCCTGGCTCCCGTAGGAGTCCAGACGGAGTCCTCCCTGTGATTGGAGTTGCGGACGGAGCCCGGCTCCCGTAGGAGTCTGGGCCTTCGACTTCGCTCAATCTAGGGCGAGGTTCTCCTCCTGTCCTTAGCAGGGCTGTGGGGGCGTGTATGGGCGTTGCAGGGCCTCTCCCCCTATCCGGTCTAAATAGAACCGGGCCTTCAACTTTGCTCAAGTTAGGATGAGGTTTTCCTCCTGTCCCTAACAGGGCTGTGGGGGCGCATATGGGCGTTGCAGGGCCTCTCCCCCCATCCGGTCTAAATAAATTGGGCCTTCGACTTTGCTCATGTTAGGGCGAGGTTTTTCTCCTGTCCCTAATAGGGCTGTGGGGCGCATATGGGCATTGCAGAGCCTCTCCCTCCATCCGGTCTAAATGGAATCGGGCCTTCGACTTTGCTCAAGTTAAGGCGAGGTTTTCCTCCTGTCCCTAACAGGGCTGTGGGGGCGCATATGGGCGTTGCAGGGCCTCTCCCCCATCCGGTCTAAATGGAACCGGGCCTTCGACTTTGCTCAAGTTAGAGCGAGATTTTCCTCCTATCCCTAACAGGGCTGTGGGGGCGCATATGGGTGTTGCAGGGCCTCTCCCCCCATCCGGTCTAAATGGAACCGGGCCTTCGACTTTGTCGGGACAAGGTTTCCCTTTCGTTTCTGATGCAGTTTGTTTGAATTGTCCAAAGACATACAGGTATGCAACTTTCAATTAAAATGAAGTTATTGGTAGTACATCCGTAAGTTTTTCGAGCTCCACGGTCGCGGGAGGTCGGCTCCTCCGAGTTTCTTAAGATGATAAGTTTCGGGCCGGACTACTTCTTTGACTTCATACGGTCCTTCCCAGTTTGGGGCGAGTTTCCCCCGGTCCTGAGGTTGCGAGACAGCGGCTCGTCGAAGCACTAGATCTCCCACTCTAAAGGCTTTGTTCTTGACCCGGGCGTTGTAATATCGAGTGACTTTCTGTCTGTAGGCTGCCATTCGAACCTGAGCTATCTCCCATCTTTCTTCCAGCAGGTCGAGGTTGGCTCTAAGACTTTGCGAATTTTGATGTTCGTCGAACGTCACGACTCGTGCCGACAGGAGTTTAAGCTCGATTGGGATGACGGCTTCCGTATCGAAGGCTAAGGCAAAGGAGGTCTCCCCCGTAGGTGGCCTCTGGGTAGTTCGATACGCCCACAACACATGATAAAGTTCGTCCGCCCAAGTTTCTTCGCTTTTTCGAGCCTTGTCTTAATCCCCTGCAAAAGGGTTCTGTTGGTCACCTCAGCTTCGCCATTCGCTTGGGGATGGGCTACTGATGTGAAGTTATGGGAGATGTTTAGATCTTCACAGAATTTGATAAATTTCGCTCCCGTGAATTGCCGTCCATTATCAGTGATTAGGGTTCTAGGCAGACCGAACCTACACATGATCGACTTTCAGACAAAATCTTGTACTTTTGCTTCTGTGATTTTTGCTAGTGGTTTGGCTTCGACCCATTTGGTGAAGTAGTCGATCGCTACAAGGAGGAACTTCCTTTGCCCAGGCGCCATGGGAAAGGGGCCAAGGATGTCCATCCTTCATTGTGCAAAAGGCCATGGGGCACTCAAGGGTGTGAGCTTGGTGGCGGGCTGTCTCTGGACGTTGGCATATCTCTGGCATCGATCACACTTTTTGACATATTCGATCGAATCATGATGCATTGTCGGCCAGTAATACCCTTGGCGAAGCAACTTGTGGGATAAAGATCTAGCTCCCAAATGGTTTCCGCAGATTCCTTCATGCACTTCCCACAAGACGTAGTCAGCCTCCGAAGGCCAGAGGCATTTTAAGAGGGGCAAGGAGTATGATCTCTTGTACAATTTGCCCTCATAAAGGATGTATCGGGAGGCTTGGTTCTGGAGCTTCCGAGCTTCTTTCGCATCCTGGGGGAGAACTCCATCTCTGAGATAGATTATCAATGGGTCGACCCAGCTGGGCTCGTGGTCAATCTCCATCACGGGCCGCGATTCCTCTGTACTTGGGTGTTTTAGAACTTCAAAGAGGATGCCTTTGGGCAATTCGGCCGGAGCCAACATCGCCAGCTTGGAGAGAAGGTCAGCCCTGGTATTTTCCAACCTCGGGATCTGTCTAATGTTGAAGCTGCTAAAGGCGGGGGTGAGCTCCTTTACCTTCTCAAGGTATTTGGCCATACTGTCCTCCCGCACCTCGTAACTCCCGCTGACCTGCCCCACCACTAGTTGAGAGTCACTGTGCACCTGGAGCTGACTTATTCCCAGCTCTTTGGCGATCCTCAGTCCTACGATCAGAGCTTCATATTCCGCTCTGTTGTTTATTGCGGGGAACTCAAAACGCAGAGCGTATTCCGCGATGACTCCCTCCGGACTGACCAAGATCAGGCCTGCACCTGTGCCCAACATGTTGGAAGATCCGTCCATAAAGAGGGCCCAAAAGCGATCAGAGGGATCGGCCTCTTCTTCGAAGGAGTTCGGTTGGGACTTCAGGTCGTCAACTTTGCTTTGTTCAGGTTCAGCCTCCTCTGGGATGGTACACTCTACTATGAAATCTGCTAATATTTGGGCCTTCACTGCTGGCCTGGGTCGATAGTTGATGTCGAATTCTGTAAGCTCGATCACCCATTTTGCCATCCTCCCAGAGGCGTCCGCCCAGTGCAAGATTGCCTTGATCGGTTGATCAGTGAGCAGCGTCATGGTGTGTCTTTGAAAATAGGGCCGGAGCCTCTGGGCTGCGATCAACAAGGCGTAAGTCAGTTTTTCTAATTTGGTGTACCTGGTCTCGGTATCCCTCAAAGCACGGCTGATGTAGTAGATCGGCCGTTGGACCTTCGCCTCTTCTTTGACAAGGACGGCCGCGAGAGCCATGGGAGAGACCGCCAGGTATAAAAATAGCTCCTCCCCAAGCTCAGGCTTTGCTAATAGTGGGGGCGAGCCAAGGTAGTTCCTTAGTTCTTCGAAAGCCTGTTGGCACTCAGAGGTCCAACAGAAGTTCTTCGGCTGCTTGAGGGTTTGAAAGAAGGGCAAGCACCGTTCGGCCGACCTTGCGATGAAGCGATTAAGGGCCGCTATCCTCCCCGTGAGGTGCTGAACCTCTTTTATCGACTTTGGGGTGGCCATTTCCTGGATGGTGTGAATTTTCTCTGGATTGGCCTCGATCCCGCGCTCTGATACCATGAAGCCCATGAATTTTCCTGAGGTTACATCGAAAGTGCATTTAGTTGGGTTCAGCTTCATTCTATATTTTCGGAGGGCGTCGAAGGTCTCCTCGAGGTCGGCGACATGATCTCTGGAAGATTTACTTTTTACGAGCATATCATCAACGTAGACCTCCATGTTACGGTCGATCTGCTCCTTGAAGATTTTGTTCACCAACCGTTGGTAGGTCGCGCCCGCATTCTTGAGGCCGAAAGGCATGACCCTGTAACAGTAAAGGCCACGATTAGTGATGAAAGCTGTCTTTTCCTCATCTTTCGATGCCATTCTAATTTGACTATAGCCGGAGAACGCATCCATGAAGGTGAGGAGCTCATGGCCCGAGGTCGCGTCCACCAGTTGATCGATTCTGGGAAAGGGGTAGCTGTCCTTCGGACAGGCCTTATTCAGCTTTTTGAAGTCTATGCACATCATCCACTTGCCGTTTGATTTTTTGACAAGGACAATGTTGGAAATCCAATCAGGATAATTGACTTCCTTAATGAATCCGGCCTTAAGGAGCTTATCCACTTCCTCGGCTATCGCCTTCTGCCTCTCCGGAGCATGACTTCAGATTTTTCTTTCGTCGGTCGATGCTGTGGATCGACGGCCAGATGATGCTCCATGACTTCCGTGTCAATCTCCGGCATGTCTGCTGGAACCCAAGCGAAAACGTCCATATTCCTTCGTAGAAAATTGATGAGACGCGTCCGCACTTCATCCCCTAGGTTGGAGCCGATCATCGCTACATGCTCCGTGTTTCCGTCGTTCAAAGAGATTGGTACCAGATCTTCGATTGGGGTGCCCCTCTCTTCGGTGAGGTCATCGCAAGCATCCAGTCCATCGACAGGACAGGAGTCAGATTGATCGCTTCTTCGCAAGGCTATATTGTAGCAGTGTCTGGCCAGGGCTTGGTCTCCCCGGACCTCTCCGATCCCCTGGTTGGTGGGAAACTTCAACTTCAAATGGTAGGTCGATACGACGGCTCGGAGATCATTGAGGCCAGGTCGGTCGAGGATTACATTGTAGGCGGATGGTGCCTTCACCACCAAGAAATTCACCAGGGCCCTGGATTGCCTCGGATATTGACCTGCGACCACAGTCAAAGTTATTATTCCTTCCGTCGGAACAGCGTCGCCGGTAAACCCTACCAAAGGGGAGCTAATCGGCCTCAGATGGCTGTCAAGAGTGGACATTCTTGAAAAGGCATTGTAGAACAAGATGTCGGCCGAACTTTCATTGTCGACAAGAACGCGACGGACGTCGTAATTCGCTATATTCATGAAAACTATGACCACGTCGTTATGAGGGAATTGGACTCCCTGAGTGTCTTCTTCGGTAAAGGTTATGGACTCTTCAGTCTTTTGCTACTTGGGAGATACAGCCGGTATGTTGGTCGTTTTCTGTCGGGATCCTCTCGAGATGGTGTTGGCGAAATCCGTCGGAGGCCGATCGCCCGGCCACTCCATGCCGGCGACCATAGCCAGAGGGCACGAGGCCTGGGAAACCAGAGGCGAGACCGGCGTCCGACATATGGCTGCGGAGGCTGTGGGTAGCTGCGCGGATGCTTCGCGAGAAGGCATCGGGTGAGGATCCAGTGGGGGAAAGGAGGAGTGGGTGCCGGAGAAGATGATCGGAGGCAGTCCCGTTGAGCGCTCCTTTAAGAACAAAGGTGCTGCGAAGACACAGGCCCCCTTCCTCTAGCACCAATCCTGTTGGTGCAAAAATTCGCTTGCACCGGAGAAGCTGGAGTCGAGGGAGTCGCGATCGCCGTCAGGACCTACAAAAGAAGTCTAAACCGAAGGTGGGGTTGCTCCGGCAAGACCCTCCAATGCTCAAGTCAGTTCTCTGCCTCAACAAGAATGGAGTGCTCGAACAAAAATTTTAGCAGAATTTTTAGGTAAAAATGAGAGCTTATAGAATAACATATCTGGGGTTTCCCTTTTATAGATGGAGGGGGCAACAAATTGATAGCGACGCCTGTAACCGTCTGGTAGTGGGCCGTCCAGAGTTAGGAGGAATTTATTGCGGTGGGTAGTGGAGTGGGATCGTGGCTATCGCCGTGGCTCGCTACGTGGAATCAGTTACGGGGAATCAAGCAGCGTCCGCTGTCGTGACTCGTCAGGGAGTGGTGGACTCACACAGAATCCGTCGCAGGGAGTGGAGCAGAGTCGTGGCCGTTAATACGGCCTGTCAGGGAGTAATGGGGCTACGCAGGGTCCGCCGTAAGGAGTGGAGCAGTGGTGTCCGTTACTGTGGCTTGTCAGGGGATCCAGACTTGTTGGTCGAAGTTCGGTTGGAGTCGGTAGCGAGGTCCGGCACCCGTAGGAGTTTGGACGAGGTCTTCCCGCAGCCGGGATAGAAGATGGAGTCTGACTCTCGTAAAAGTCCGGACGCAGTCTTCTTGCAGTTGGGGGTCGTAGGTGGAGTTCGGCTCCCGTAGGAGTCCGGGCAGAGTCTTCCTGCAATCGAAATCAAAAATGAAGTCCGGCTCCTGTAGGAGTCTGGATGAGGCTTACCAGCGGCAGATGTCATGGACGGAGCCCGGCTCCCGTAGGAGCCCGGGCGGGGTCTTCCTTGCTGCAAAAATCGTGGGTGGAACCCGGCTCCCGTAGGAGTCCGGGTGGAGTCTTCCTTGCTGTAGAAGTCGTGGACGGAGCCCGGCTCCCGTAGGAGTCCGGGCGGAGTCTTCCTTGCTGTAGAAATCATGGACGGAGCCCGGCTCCCGTAGGAGTCCGGACAGAGTCTTCCTTGCTGTAGAAATCATGGACGGAGCCCGGCTCCTGTAGGAGTCCGGGCGAAGTCTTCTTTGGTGTAGAAGTCGTGGACGGAGCCCGGCTCCCGTAGGGGTCCGGGCGGAGTCTTCATTGCTGTAGAAATCATGGATGGAGCCCGGCTCCCATAGGAGTCCGGGCGGAGTCTTCCTTAGTGTAGAAGTCATGGATGGAGCCCGGCACCCGTAGGAGTCCAGGCGAAGTCTTCCTTGGTGTAGAAGTCATGGACGGAGCCCGACTCCCGTAGGAGTCCGGGCGGAGTCCTCCTTGCTGTAGAAGTCATGGACGGAGCCTGGCTCCCTAGGAGTCCGGGCGGAGTCTTCCTTGGTGTAGAAGTCGTGGACGGAGCCCGGCTCCCGTAGGAGTCCGGGCGGAGTCTTCCTTGGTGTAGAAGTCGTGGACGGAGCCCGGCTCCCATAGGAGTCCGGGCGGAGTCCTCCTTGCTGTAGAAGTCCTGGGTGTAGAAGTCGTGGACGGAGCCCGGATCCCATAGGAGTTCGGGCGGAGTCTTCCTTGGTGTAGAAGTTGTGGACGGAGCCCGGCTCCCGTAGGAGTCCGGGCGGAGTCTTCCTTGCTGTAGAAATCATGGACGGAGCCCGGCTCCCGTAGGAGTCCGGGCGGAGCGACGGGAGCTCACCAACAGTTGTTGAAAGTTGGAAGAGACTCGCGAGGGTCGACCCTGCCAAGAACTTCGGCCGAGGGTAATTTATGCCCAACACCTTCCATCTCTGAATTAGAAATTCAGTTAGTCCAGTACCAAAGCACAGTGAGTTGCTTGCAAGTCACTGAGGCGATCTCAGATCTAAGGGACACTTATACCTATATCCCATCAGAGACATTCTCGATAGCAGAATACTCTGGAGTTGGTCACGTTCAATGATGATATACCAGTACATCTCACCTATACGCCATACCAATGTCTCCACACTCTTTGGTTAAGAGGACAACCAACCCATATGGCCTACAGTGACCTATGCTCGATAGAAGCTATCATCCTTATTAACAGCCTATCATTTGGTCGTGAACTATTTTAAGGACTAATCGATAAATCCTCTCTTTATCGAATCTAAATAGTCATAAGGACTTCATCATAACAATGGAGTTCATTTGAAAATGAAAGCTTATGATGAAAATGCCAAATATATTTTATTTATTAATAAATCAATTACAATACTTGGTTGCTCAACCGTCAACAGCTTGATGATTGGCTTTTTGGGACACATTTCCCAACAACTCCCACTTGTCCTAAAGTCACTCGGCGCAGTATCTTATACCCATCTTCGACTTGTGGTTGTCGAACTCCTTTATCACCAGGGCTTTAGTGAAGGGGTTGGCCAGGTTCTCCTTTCCGTCGATCTTCTGAAGGTCGACGTCACCTCGATCCACAGTCTCCCAGACCAGGTGGAAGCGGCGTAAGATGTGCTTCGTCTGCTGATGTGCTTTGGGTTCCTTCGTCTGAGCTATGGCACCAGTGCTGTCACAGTAGAGCAGGACCGGACCATCGAGGGAGGGTGCTACTCCAAGCTCGTTGATGAATTTTCTCAGCCACACAGCTTCCTTCGCGGTATCCGATGCTGCGATGTACTCTGCTTCACAAACAGAGTCCGCCATAGTATGCTGCTTAGAACTCTTCCAGCAGATGGCTCCACCATTCAGAGTAAAGATATAACCCGACATGCTCTTACTGTCATCATGGTCAGATTGAAAGCTAGAGTCTGTGAACCCCACAAGTTTCAGATCTGACTCGCCATAAACCAACCATTGGTCCTTAGTATTTCTCAAATACTTAAGGATCGCTTTAACCACTTTCCAGTAATTTTCTCCAGGATCAGATTGGTATCTACTCACTACTCCTAGTGAGTATGCCACATCTGGTCTTGTACATATTATGGCGTACATGATAGATCCCACGGCTGAAGCATATGGGACTCTACTCATACGCTCTCTCTCTTCAGGAGTTGTCGGATAATCTTTCTTAGAGAGAGAAATCCATGGCCTATCGGTAGATAGTCCTTCTTGGAATTCTCCATGCTGAACCTCTTCAGCACAGTGTCTATGTACATCGACTGGGATAACCCAAGCATCCTTTTAGATCTATCCCTATAGATCTTCATCCCTAGGATGTAGGATGCTTCACCCAAGTCTTTCATGGAGAACTGTGATGACAACCAAACTTTTATTCTCTGTAGTACGGAGATGTCATTCCCGATTAAGAGAATGTCATCCACGTACAAGACAAGGAATACCACAACTGGACCATTTGCCTATTTATAGATGCAGGGCTCTTCTCCATTCTTAATGAAGCCATACAATTTGATCACCTTATCAAAACGCATGTTCCAACTCTGAGAAGCTTGCTTCAATACATAAATGGATCTCTGAAGCTTGCACACCTTGGACTCATCTGTGGATGTAAACCCCTCAGGTTGTATCATATACACCTCTTCGATCAGCTCTCCATTCAGGAAAGCTGTCTTTATATCCATCTGCCAGATCTCATAATCCAGATGGACAGCTATTGCAAGCATTATCCGAATGAATTTGAGCATTGCCACAGAAAAAAATATCTCGTCATAGTCAATACCATAATGTTGACGATACCCCTTGATGACCAGACGGGCTTTATAGGTCTCCACCTTTCTGTCTGCACCCCTCTTCCTTTTGAAGATCCATTTACACCCAATGGGTTTAACCCCTTCAGGTGGGTCAATCAATGTCCATACATTGTTGACCTTCATGGACTCCATTTCGGATTTTATGGCTTCAATCCATTTCTCAGAATCAAGTCTCTGCATTGCATCCATATAGGAGATCGGATCCTCATTATTCTCATCAAGTTTGATAGGATCACCGTCCCGGACCAAGAAATCATAGTATCAGTCCGGCTGATGCAGTACTCTACCGGATCGCCTTAATGGTGCAGGTACATTGGGCTTCGGATCTGATCTAATCAAATCTGACTCAGGTTCAGCTATTGGTGTCGGTCCTTCTACCTGTTGAACTTCATCAAGTTCAACCTTAGAGGTAATGGTTCCTTCACCAAGGAACTCCTTTTCTAAAAAGATTGTCTTAAGGCTAACGAACACCTTTTGTTCATCAGCATGATAGAAAAAATATCCTTTTGTCTCTTTGGGGTACCTTATGAATGAGCATTTGTCAGACCTAGGTCCAAGTTTGTCTGTGACTAATCGTTTGACATAGGCCAAGCACCCCCAGACCCTAAGGTGTGAAAGTGCTGGCTTACGTCCTGTCCATATCTCATATGGAGTCTTAATTACAGACTTACTTGGAACCCTATTTAACAGATAACAGGCTGATTCGAGT
Organism: Elaeis guineensis; assembly: GCF_000442705.2. Lineage (NCBI taxonomy): Eukaryota > Viridiplantae > Streptophyta > Magnoliopsida > Arecales > Arecaceae > Elaeis > Elaeis guineensis. The sequence continues at coordinate 61,522,747 of NC_026003.2, forward strand.
GCATATCCCTAGAAGGATATCGGCAAGCTAGCAAAACCCATCATGGATCGGACCATGTCTAATAGAGTCTGATTCCTCCTTTCAGACACACCATTATGCTGTGGTGTTCCTGGAGGAGTCCATTGGGAGAGAATCCCATTCTCTCCTAGATATGTGAGAAACTCACTAGAAAGGTATTCTCCTCCTCGATCAGATCGAAGAGTTTTAATACTCTTTCCAGTTTGTTTTTCTACTTCACTTCAGAATCGTTTGAACATTTCAAATGAATCCGACTTATGTTTCATCAGATAGACATATCCATATCGGGATAGGTCATCCGTGAAAGTTATGAAGTAGAAATATCCACCTCTAGCACTGGTGCTCATGGCCCACATACATCAGTATGTACTAGGCCCAAGAGCTCAATAGCTCTCTCACCTTTTCCAGTAAAAGGTGACTTGGTCATTTTACCAAGAAGACAGGACTCACAGATTAGAAGTGATTCACAATCACTGACTTCGAGGATTCCCTCATGAGTCAACCTGTTTATTCTGTTCTTGTTTATATGACCTAGCCTACAGTGTCATAAGTAGATATCTAACACACTATCTAATCTAGGGTGCCTGCCAGTAGAATAGAATCTTATCGGGCTTGATCTTTCTGGTCAGGCCCTGCACTGATGTCCCAGCCTGAACATGCACCTTCTTCACTTTCTTCTTCTTGTTCTTCTTTTCTTTCTTAAAAGGTCGAGAATCAGAAGACGAACCTCCCACTAAGTTCACCGACTCCTTGTAGAGCTGGTGATCCTTCTCAAAGTTCTGAAGAAATCCCAATAATCTGTGGTAGTTTACTTCAGGCTTTGTCATTCTATAATGAGTGAGGAATGGGAGATAAGACTTCGGCAGCGAGTTCAGTATTGCATCTTTCCCAAGCTGCTCATGCAAGAAAAAGCCGAGCTTGCTCAATCATTCCATCAGCTCGATCATGTACAATACATGATCAGTGACAGAGGCACCATCCCGCATTTTGGCATTGAAGATGG
>NC_026003.2:61523867-61753195 GCF_000442705.2 Elaeis guineensis
CACAACTAGTCTTGTACCTCTCCACATCATGGGTGTGCCAAAGGTATCCTCCAACACTTGAAGCATGTCCTTTGGCTGAGCCGCCTTGAATTTGTGATTGAACTCATCGCTCATGGCAGCCAGCATGATACAGTGCACCATGGTTCGGTCACTGAGCCACTTCTGGTAAGTGTCTCTGACTGTTCCACGTGCATTCACAGCTGGCTCCTCAAGTGCAAGATCCATTATCACATATAGGATTCGTTCATGCTCCAGGACTATCTTCAACATTCGGTACCAGCTATCGAAGTTGGGTCCCACCAACTTATCATTGTCCAACAATGATCGGAGCGATAGGGAAGTGGCCATATTTGCCCAAAGGAGAACCATAACCTAATTAGTAATTGACTCATTAAACCTAAAGATTTAGACTTTAATCAAAAGGTTTCTCCCACTATTTTATTCGAATTGGTAGCCTCTACCTCCAATTCGAGGAATTACCCTAATTCCTTAGTGGGTACTAGAATCCACTGAGACTGCACACAAGCCCAACTTTGATTGGCCAACCCATGTACATCTAAGGGTAGGTTCATAACCAATTATTTTTCTAAACAATTTTTAGTAATTTTAGTTTTGCCCTAGAAACCTAATCAGTAGGCTTTGGCCTCCACTGCAAGGATCTGGTTAGGTCCAACCATTAACATGATCATACTTGGTGTATCTAACCAACGAATGATTAAGCCCAACTTTGGTTGGCTCATCTAACCACCATTAGAGAGACACTTCCAAGTCGTCATATGATGAGTGATAATTCCATTAGTCAACAAGCACTAGGCCTTTGGGTCTACAATGATTATTGAGTTAATGGACTCATTATCAAACACCATAATGGGAGGCTATGACTCAGTTATCTCCATAACTTTGTCATTTTAAATTTTAAGGACCTAATAATTTTAGAAGATTTAAATTATTTAGAGGATGAGGTCAGATGAACCAGCTTATCATGATCCTCCCACTGGCTTCACCAAGTCAGCTTAAGGGAGACCATTAAAAGGGCTAGTCTAGGAGCACCTAAATAGTTACACTGATTTACCTAGCTGACATGGGTCAGCACGAATAGTCAAGTGATCCGATCAAAACATAATTTCACCAAGAGGCCAGGTAAGTTCGATCAGTGGAAGTGTCTATCAAAGCTTGCCTTAGACACCATCAGAAATGGCCAGATAAGCGGGCTCCCAATTAAAAACCATCGGTCTGGTTTACCTTAGACACCAACTGGTTTAATTAGTTTTGATTAGATCAACCTAACAGTTCATGCTAGATGTTTTGCCAAGAATCAAGTCTTTTTGGTTCTCGTTAAAGATATGGACTTGACCAACTACAACTATTGTAATTGATCTAGAGAATTCTTGACCTAATCTAAGACAATAATTGATTAGATTTAGTCAATTCTCTAATTAAGTCCATCTTTAATCTAACCATAGGTCTAATCCAATTAATGGACCATGTCTAACAGAGTCTGATTCCTCCTTTCAGACACACCATTATGCTGTGGTGTTCCTGGAGGAGTCCATTGGGAGAGAATCCCATTCTCTCCTAGATATGTGAGAAACTCACTAGAAAGGTATTCTCCTCTTCGATTAGATCGAAGAGTTTTAATACTCTTCCCAGTTTGTTTTTCTACTTCACTTCGGAATCGTTTGAACATTTCAAATGAATCCAACTTATTTTTCATCAGATAGACATATCCATATCGGGATAGGTCATCCGTGAAAGTTATGAAGTAGAAATATCCACCTCTAGCACTGGTGCTCATGGGCCCACATACATCAGTATGTACTAGGCCCAAGAGATAAGTAGCTCTCTCACCTTTTCCAGTAAAAGGTGACTTGGTCAATTAACCAAGAAGACAGGACTCACAGATTAGAAGTGATTCACAATCACTGACTTCGAGGATTCCCTCTTGAGTCAACCTGTTTATTCTGTTCTTGTTTATATGACCTAGCCTACAGTGTCATAAGTAGATATCTAACACACTATCTAATCTAGGGTGCCTGCCAGTAGAATAGAATCTTATCGGGCTTGATCTTTCTGGTCAGGCCCTGCACTGATGTCCCAGCCTGAACATGCACCTTCTTCACTTTCTTCTTCTTGTTCTTCTTTCTTTTCTTAAAAGGTCGAGAATCAGAAGACGAACCTCCCACTAAGTTCACCGACTCCTTGTGGAGCTGGTGATCCTTCTCAAAGTTCTGAAGAAATCCCAATAATCTGTGGTAGTTTACTTCAGGCTTTGTCATTCTATAATGAGTGAGGAATTGAAGATAAGACTTCGGCAGCGAGTTCAGTATTGCATCTTTCTCAAGCTGCTCATGCAAGAAAAAGCCGAGCTTGCTCAATCATTCCATCAGCTCGATCATGTACAATACATGATCAGTGACAGAGGCACCATCCCGCATTTTGGCATTGAAGATGGCACAACTAGTCTTGTGCCTCTCCATGTCATCGGGTGTGCCAAAGGCATCCTCCAACACTTGAAGCATATCCTTTGGCTGAGCCATCTTGAATCTGTGACTGAACTCATCGCTCATGGCAGCCAGCATGATACAGCGCACCATGGTCCGATCACTGAGCCACTTCTGGTAAGTGTCTCTGACTGTTCCACGTGCATTCACAGCTGGCTCCTCAAGTACAGGATCTATTATCACATATAGGATCCGTTCATGCTCTAGGACTATCTTCAACTTTCGATACCAGCTACCGAAGTTGGGTCCCACCAACTTATCATTGTCCAACAATGATCGGAGTGATAGGGAAGTGGCCATATTTGCACAAAGGAGAACCATAACCTAATTAGTAATTGACTCATTAAACCTAAAGATTTAGATTTTAATCAAAAGGTTTCTCTCACTATTTTATTCGAATTGGTAGCCTCTACCTCCAATTCGAGGAATTACCCTAATTCCTTAGTGGGTACTAGAATCCACTAAGACTGCACACAAGCCCAACTTTGGTTGGCCAACCCATGTACATCTAAGGGTAAGTTCATAACCAATTATTTTTCTAAATAATTTTTAGTAATTTTAATTTTGCCCCAGAAACCTAATCAGTAGGCTTTGGCCTCCACTGTAAGGATCCGATTAGGTCCAACCATTAACATGATCATACTTGGTGTATCTAACCAACGAATGATTAAGCTCAACTTTGGTTGGCTCACCTAACCACCATTAGAGAGATACTTCCAAGTCGTCATATGATGAGTGATAATTCCATTAGTCAACAAGCACTAGGCCTTTGGGTCTGCAATGATTATTGAGTTAATGGACTCATTATCAAACATCTTAATGGGAGGCTATGACTCAGTTATCTCCATAACTTTATCATTTTAAATTTTAAGGACCTAATAATTTTAGAGGATTTAAATAATTTAGAGGATGAGGTCAGATGAACCAACTTATCATGATCTTCCCACAGGCTTCACCAAGTCAGCTTAAGGGAGACCATTAAAAGGGCTGGTCTAGGAGCACCTAAATCAGTCACACTGATTTATCTAGCTGACATGGGTCTGCCAAAGCTTGCCTTAGACACCATCAGAAATGGCCAGGTAAGCGGGCTCCCAATTAAAAACCACCAGTCTGGTTTACCTTAGACACCAACTGGTTTAATTAGTTTCGATTAGATCAACCTAATAGTTCGTGCTAGACCGCTTAGCCAAGAATCAAGTCTATTTGGTTCCCGTTAAAGACATGGACTTGACCAACTACAACTATTGTAATTGATCTAGAGAATCCTTGACCTAATCTAAGACAACAATTGATTAGATTTAGTCAATTCTCTAATTAAGTCCATCTTTAATCTAACCATAGGTCTAACCCAATTAATGGACCATGTCTAATAGAGTCTAATTCCTCCTTTCAGACACACCATTATGCTGTGGTGTTCCTGGAGAAGTCCATTGGGAGAGAATCTCATTCTCTCCTAGATATGTGAGAAACTCACTAGAAAGGTATTCTCCTCCTCGATTAGATCGAAGAGTTTTAATACTCTTCCCAGTTTGTTTTTTTACTTCACTTCGGAATCGTTTGAATATTTCAAATGAATCCAACTTATGTTTCATCAGATAGACATATCCATATCGGGATAGGTCATCTGTAAAAATTATGAAGTAGAAATATCCACCTCTAGCACTCGTGCTCATGGGCCCGCATACATCAGTATGTACTAGGCCCAAGAGCTCAGTAGCTCTCTCACCTTTTTCAGTAATAGGTGACTTGGTCATTTTACCAAGAACACAGGACTCACAGGTTAGAAGTGATTCACAATCACTGACTTCGAGGATTCCCTCTTGAGTCAACCTGTTTATTCTATTCTTATTTATATAACCTTGCCTATAGCGTCATAAGTAGATATCTGACACACTATCTAATGTAGGGTGCTTGCCAGTAGAATAAACTCTTATCGGGCTTGATCTTTCTGGTCTGGCCCTGCACTGATGTCCCAGCCTGAACATGCACCTTCTTCACTTTCTTCTTCTTGTTCTTCTTTCCTTTCTTAAAAGGTCGAGAATCAGAAGATGAACCTCCCACTAAGTTCACCGACTCCTTGTGGAGTTGGTGATCCTTCTCAAAGTTCTGAAGAGACCCCAATAATCTGTGGTAGTTTACTTCAGGCTTTGTCATTCTATAATGAGTGAGGAATGGGAGATAAGACTTGGGTAGCGAGTTCCGTATTGCATCTTTCCCAAGCTGCTCATGCAAGAAAAAGCCGAGCTTGCTCAATCATTCCATTAGCTCGATCATGTACAATACATGATCAGTGACAGAGGCACCATTCCATATTTTGGCATTGAAGATGGCACAACTAGTCTTGTGCCTCTCCATGTCATCGAATGTGCCAAAGGCATCTTCCAACACTTGAAGCATGTCCTTTGGCTGAGCCATCTCGAATCTGCGACTGAACTCATCGCTCATGGCAGCCAGCATGATACAGCACACCGTGGTCCGGTCACTGAGCCACTTTTGGTAAGTGTCTCTGACTGTTCCACATGCATTGGCAGCTGGCTCCTCAGGTGCAGGATTTATTATCACATATAGGATCCATTCATGCTCCAGGACTATCTTCAACTTTTGGTACCAACTACCGAAGTTGGGTCCCACCAACTTATCATTGTCCAATAATGATCGGAGCGATAGGAAAATGGCCATATTTGCACAAAGGAGAACCATAATCTAATTAGTAAATGACTCATTGAACCTAAAGATTTAGATTTTAATCAAAAGGTTTCTCTCACTATTTTATTCGAATTGGTAGCCTCTACCTCCAATTCGAGGAATTACCCTAATTCCTTAGTGGGTACTAGAATCCACTTAGACTGCACACAAGCCCAACTTTGGTTGGCCAACCCATGTACATCTAAGGGTAGGTTCATAACCAATTATTTTTCTAAATAATTTTTAATAATTTTAATTTTACCTCAGAAACATAATCAGTAGGCTTTGGCCTCCACTGTAAGGATCCGGTTAGGTCCAACCATTAACATGATCATACTTGGTGTATCTAACCAACGAATGATTAAGTCCAACTTTAGTTGGCTCACCTAACCACCATTAGAGAGACACTTCCAAGTCATCATATGATGAGTGATAATTCTATTAGTCAACAAGCACCAGGCCTTTGGGTCTGCAATGATTATTGAGTTATGGACTCATTATCAAACACCTTAATGGGAGGCTATGACTCAGTTATCTCCATAACTTTGTCATTTTAAGGACCTAATAATTTTAGAAGATTTAAATAATTTAGAGGATGAGGTCAGATGAACCAGCTTATCATGATCCTCCCACTGGCTTCACCAAGTCAGCTTAAGGTAGACCATTAAAAGGGCTGGTCTAGGAGCACCTAAATCAGTCACACTGATTTACCTAGCTGACATGGGTCAGCTCGAATAGTCAAGTGATCCGATCAAAATATAATTTCACCAAGAGGCCAGGTAAGTTTGATCAGTGGGAGGGTCTGCCAAAGCTTGCCTTAGACACCATCAGAAATGGCCAGGTAAGCGGGCTCCCAATTAAAAACCATCGGTCTAGTTTACCTTAGACACCAACTGGTTTAATTAGTTTCGATTAGATCAACCTAACAGTTCGTGCTAGACCGCTTAGCCAAGAATCAAGTCCATTTGGTTCTCGTTAAAGACATGGACTTGACCAACTATAACTATTGTAATTGATCTAGAGAATCCTTGACCTAAGCTAAGACAACAATTGATTAGATTTAGTTAATTCTCTAATTAAGTCCATCTTTAATCTAACCATAGGTCTAACCCAATTAATGGACCTAATTCCCACTAATCCATTAATCCAATGTGTTATGGTTTGTGTCTTAGGTTCTTCAATTCACAATCCTAGAACCTAATCAAACAACTTCTTAATTCTTAATTAAGTTTTGGGCTGAGGGTTGGGTTTGACTTTTCAAAAAATAATTTTCATATTTATAAAATAATTTTACAATATGATTCTACCAACCATATTGCATGTTTGATTCATAATCAAGATACAAGTGAAATAAACATGAAACTACTTTAGATCTAATCTAAACAGGTTCATGTAATTGAAATAATTTCAACTTTAAATAATTTCTTTGCACAAAAATTATTAACAAAGAGATTTTATTTTAGATTTAAATATTTTTTAAATTTAATAAATCATAAATTTAATCTAGATCATATCTAACAAATTTATGATTAAAGATAGATCTACACAAACTAGGATAACCTTTGCACTGTAAGGGGTAAACCTTACAGCAGGACAACCTTGCAGTTCATGATTGATCTAAAATTTTAATTTTAGATTTAATAATTAGATTATAAATTAAATCTAATCTAAGAAATAATTTAAGCATGTATAAATAATCATGTAATAAAGAACCTAGGCTCTGATACCAATTGTTGGAACCAGATCTAGGATTTCAGGATTAGATCTTGAAACTTTTTCAAGATCATACAGCGGAAGACAAAAATAAATTAAAATTTATTTTCTAAAACTAGAGAATTTTTAGATCTAAGATCCTATTACATGATTATTACATAGCATTAAATCAAAAATTAAAATATAGAAATATAGCATGAACTACATGTTGATCATATCAACATGTTTCTATACTACATCTAATGTATGTGTTAAACAATAGATCAGATCTATTACCTTGCAAGTTAGACATTCTAACCTTGCTGATCCGGACTTGAGGATAATGTTTCAAGCCGCACATGCATCCGGCCTCTAGGAGTCATCCACATGAGCCCACGAATCTCGATCAGAAGTCCTGCTTCAGGAAATCAGCACAGTATTCTAGTACTGCGCTGATCCTTCTTTGATGGTTGATCAGGTGCCTCCTTCTTCTTGATTTGGACTCTTCCAAAGATGAAAAGTAGAAGGAGGAGTTTCAAATCTGAGATGCTCTCAGGAAACTCAAGATGGAGAGAGGAAAGATATGAAAACAAACAACCCTAGAAGAAGACCCTCTTCTTCTTCTCGTTTCTCTCTCTAGACACCCTAACTTGTGTCTATTATATCTCCATGACCCAAAGGTATATCTCTATAATTTTTGGATGGCCAAAGGTATCTCAAATATCTATCTTTTTCAAAAATTTTATGAAGAAACTCATTTTATATAGAGAGATATGATAGAGTCCTTAGCTAGGTCAAATACCTAGTCAAGGCTTATCCAAACATGGCAAGTTAAGGGGCGCCCAACTCTTGAGCACCTCCTCCTTATTTTTGAGCATGGATCATCAGAAAAGGATGCATAATGTGTACCCTAAAAGCCACAAAAATTTCAAAAATATTTGGATAAATTTGGTACAAAATTGAAAGAGTTTTGAATTTCTAAAACTCTATCTCATAGAATTCGAAATCCAAATTTATTCTTTTTTGATTTGATCCAAACCACCTTCCATGTAAGAAAAAAGAGAGGAAACCTTTTGTGAACATGAGAGAGACCTGGGAGAGGGCTTTTGTCACACAAAATAAGAGGAGATTGACGTTGAATGAGAGAGAGGGCGTGGGGAAGGCTTATGTGGCGCAAGGTGGAATCCTAGTCTTACTAGATTCTATCTTATGACTTATTTTAATTTGGTTTCTCAAATCAAATCAAACCAAAATTAGATCAACTCAATTAAAATAGATCTTAATCTAATTAAGAATCTAATTTAATCAGATTAAATTAGATTTAAATCTGATTTAATTTTCTAATCAAATTAGAAATTAGATTGACCCAAGTCCTAGTTGAACTAGGACTAGTTTTTTCTTGCACTTAGCTTATCCAATAAACCAATTGGATTTGATCCAATCAAGCCCAAACTAAATCTAATTAAATCATATTTAATTAGACTTAATCTCAGCCCATTGGCTTAATCAAATTAAGTCAATTAGCAATCGAATTGCTAATCGATCCTCCTGCAACACTTGCACTGGGTTAAATGTCAATCGTATTGATCATTTAATCCTAGAATGATTCTTAATCATTGATCAACCATTCGATCGGATCATGAAATCTAATGTGTGTGACCTCATAGGTCCGAACCTAAGCTGGTAGCATAAGAATAAATTTCTGTATCAATCAAAGTGACCATCTAGCAATGGTACCCGACGATCGGATAGGTCGAATGTGTAGAACAACATCCTTAGAACCCATGCGGATATAATTTTCATATAATTCATCTCCTTGACCAAAATGATCATAGGACACCCCAAAGTTCAACTGTCAACTCTGATCAGGTTGTCCATATTGTATTTCAAAATATCAAATCCATCTGATGGATTATCCTGGCCAAGATTTTGCTAAATTGAAATACAGCGACTCATTCTTCTCCAACTCTTAGAGTGGTCAATCCCATCTCGATCATACTCTGACTTCGTAAGTACTTGACTGTGCCCAGAAGTCTTTCATCTCTGAATTAAAAATTCAGTTAGTCCAGTACCAAAGCACAGTGAGTTGCTTGCAAGTCATTGAGGCGATCTCAGGTCTAAGAGACACTTATACCTATATCCCATTAGAGACATTCTCGACAGCAGAATACTCTGGAGTTGATCATGTTCAATGATGATGTACCAGTACATCTCACCTGTATGCCATACCAGTGTCTCCACATTCTTTGGTTAAGAGGACAACCAATCCATATGTTCTACAGCGACCTATGCTCGATAGAAGCTGTCGTCTTTATTAACAGCCTATCATTTGGTCGTGAATTGTTTTAAGGACTAATCGATAAATTCTCTCTTTATCGAATCTAAATAGTCCTAAGGACTTCATCATAACAACGGAGTTCATTTGAAGATAAAAGCTTATGATGAAAATACCAAATATATTTTATTTATTAATAAATCAATTACAATACTTGGTTCCTCAACCATCAACAGCTTGACGACTGATTTTTTGGGACACATTTCTCAACAATTATATCCCATGTAGATGAAGCAGCAAAAGGAATTAATTGTAAAGGTTCAATTGTGAAATTTATCATGAATGTGTTAGATTAAATCTAAAGGAATATTCATGATTTATTTTGATTGAGTTATTTTCTGTTATGTAATTAGCAATAGGATTACTATTTATGAAATGTGCTGATCTATTTATGAAATGAGTCAACATATTTGGTGAACAAAAAATAAAATCTTTCAAATTTAAAAATTATTTTCGAAATACCAAACCCTGACCCATCAGCCCAAATACTTAATTAAAAGAATTAAGTATTGTCTAGTAGGTCTAGAATTATGAATTAAGACCTAAGATAATTGCATAAACTTGTGGGTCAATGGGTTAGATGGATTAGGTCCATAATTGGATTAGACCTAAGGTTAGCTTAAAGAAATAGACTAAATTAGAGTAATTGGTCAAATCTAATCAAAAGTTGAATTAGATTAGGTCAAGGATACTCTAGACTCAACTCCAATAGTTGTAGTTGAATGGGTCCATGTCTTTAACAAGACCAAGATGGACTTAATTCATGGCTACGCGGTGGAACCCTATTTACTAAGTGGATCAAATTAAAACTAATGAACCGGTTGGTATCTAAGGTAAGTTTGGCAGTTTGACCAGTAGTTTTTAAGTGGGAGCTACTCGTAGTGATTTGATCTCTGACGAGTTAATGGCTTATCCCCACCACTGATCTCACTTACCTGGCCAACCTGGTGAATTAGATTTTGATTAGATCACTTGGTGATTAGGGCTCACCCATGTCATTAGGTAAATCAGTTTGACTGATTTAGGTGCTCTTAATGCCAGCTTTAATTAAATCCTTTTTAATCTGACTTGGTGAAGTCAGTGGGAGGATTGAAATTGGCTGGATATTTTTCTTCTCATCTATCCTTTAATAAAATTCTCAAAAAAAAATTATTAGATCTCTAAAAATGATTAAGTTATATTGATAACTAAGTCATAGCCTCCCATTAAGTGAGTGATAATGAGTCCATTAGTTTAATAATCATTGGAGGCCCAAAGGCCTGGTGCTTATTGACTAATGGAATTATCATTCATAATATGATAATTTGGTTTGAGTCTTTTTAATAGTGATCAGGTTGGCCGGCCAAAGTCGGGCCTGATCATTTATTGGTTCGATTCACCAAATTAAATCATGTTAATGGTTGGACCTAACCAGATCTTTTCAGTGGAGGCCAAAGCCTACTAATTAGGTTCTGGGGCAAAATCAATTACTAGAAGTTGTTTAGAGCAACAACTGGTTATGAACCTGCCCATAGATGCACATGGGTTGACCAACCAAAGTTGGTCTCGTGTGTAGTCTGTGTGGATTCTAGTACCCACTAAGAAATTAAAGTAATTCCTTGAATTAGAGGTTGAGGCTACCAGTTCGTAAAAATACTGGGAGAAACTTTAGACTAAAGTTCAAGTCTTTAGTATTTATAATTTATGTACTAATAGAGGTCTGGTTTTTCTTTATGCAGCTATGGCCACTATCCTGTCCCTCCAGTCATTATTAGATAATGACAAGCTCATGGGACCTAATTTCGATAGATGGTATCGAAAATTAAAAATCATCTTTGAGCATGAGCGGATCCTTTATGTAGTAACGGATCCGGCACCTGAGGAGCCAGCCCCGAATATTAGAGGGACGGTCCGAGACACTTATCAGAAGTGGTTCAACGACCGCACCACCGTTTGGTGCATTATGCTGGCGGCAATGAATGATGAGTTCAGCCACAGGTTCGAGAAGCCCAGCCATAGGAGATGCTTCGAATGTTGAACGACTCCTTTGGCACGCCTGATGACATTGAAAGGCACAAAACTAGTTGTGCCATTTTCAATGCTCGGATGAGGGATGGAGCCTCAGTCACTGATCATGTACTATACATGATCGAAATGATTGAGTGCCTAAGTAAACTGGGCTTTCCCCAGCACGAGCAGCTCGGTAAGGATGCGATCCTTAATTCATTGCCCAAGTCCTTCCTCCCTTTCCTTACTCATTTTCGGATGACAAAGCCTGCAGTGAACTACCATGGCTTGTTGGGGTTGCTGCAGAACTTTGAGAAGGATCACCAGCTCCATAAGGAGTCGGTGAATGTTGTGGGAGGGTCTTCTTCTGGTCGTCGACCTTTTAAGAAAGGGAAGAAGAAGAACAAGAAGAAGAATAATAAGAAGGTGTAGCTGCATGCTGGGACGTCTGCACAGGGTCAGACCAAGAAGTGCAAGCCCAACCAGAGCCAGGCAGAGTACTTCTTTTGTAAGAAGTAGGGGCACTGGAAGAGGAACTGTCCTCTATACATTGCCTCCCTGGACCCGAATAGGCTGAAGAAGAAGCAAGGTACTTATATGATAACACCTTGCAACTTTTTCATTTGTGATACTACTGCCTGGGTATTGGATACCGGAAGTCCTTATCATATTTGCAATTCGATACAGGGTCTGCAGGTCAGTAGGAGATTTGATGAAGGCGAGAGGTTCCTGAACGTTGGAGATGGAAGCAAAGTTCCAGTTCTAGCATTAGGAATCATGAACCTTGTAATCAATTCTCGAAACATAATTCTGAGTGAATGTCACTATTGTCCAATCTTTTTATTAAATATTATTTCTGTAGGCCTTTTGGCCATGAACGATTATCAATTTTTAATAAAAAAAATATTTGCAATATCATTTTGAATGATGTTACAATGTTTGTTGGATAACTTAATAATAGAATTTACTTTCTATCACAACCTGTTAATGTGGTTCAAACCTTCGGTAAATGCCCTAGAATAGATAATGTGTCAGAAGTCTATCTTTGGCACTGTTGGCTAGGTCATATCAATAAGAACAGGATAAACAGGTTGGCTCAAGAAGGAATTCTTAAAGTAGGTGATTGTGAATCACTTCCAACCTGCGAGTCCTGTCTTCTTGGTAAAATGACCAAGTCACCTTTTACTGGAAAAGGTGAGTGAGCCAGTGAACTCTTGGCTCTGGTACATTCTGATGTATATGGACCCATGAACTCAAGTGCAAGAGGTGGATATTTCTACTTCATAACTTTCACAGACGACCTATCGAGGTATGGGTATGTCTATTTAATGAAGCATAAGTCGAAGTCGTTTGAAATGTTCAAACTATTTCGAAATGAGGTAAAAAAATAAACTGGAAAGTGTCAGAAGTCTACCTTTGGCACTGTTGGCTAGGTCATATCAATAAGAACAGGATAAACAGGTGGGCTCAAGAAGAAATTCTTGAAGTAGGTGATTGTGAATCACTTCCAACCTGTGAGTCCTGTCTTCTTGGTAAAATGATCAAGTCACCTTTTACTGAAAAAGGTGAGCGAGCCAGTGAACTCTTGGCTCTGGTACATTCTGATGTATGTGGACCCATGAGCTCAAGTGCAAGAGGTAGATATTTCTGTTCATAACCTTCACAGACGACCTATCGAGGTATGGGTATGTCTATTTAATGAAGCATAAGTCGGAGTCGTTTGAAATGTTCAAACTATTTCGAAATGAGGTAAAAAAATAAACTGGAAAATGTATTAAAACTCTTCGATCTGATCGAAGAGGTGAATACCTTTCCAATGATTTTCTGACATATCTTGAGAAGAATGGGATTCTCTCTCAGTGGACACCTCCTGGAACACCACAGCATAATGGTGTATCTGAGAGGAGGAATCGGACCTTGTTGGACATGGTTCGATCCATGATGGGGTTTGCTGGTTTGCCGATCTCCCTCTGGGGATATGTACTCGAATCGACTTGTTACCTTCTAAATAGAGTTTCGAGTAAGTCTGTAACCAAAACTCCATATGAGATATGGATAGGACGTAAGCCAGTACTCTCGCACCTTAGGGTTTGGGGGTGTCCGGCTTATGTTAAATATTTAATTACAGACAAGCTTAGACCTAGGTCTGACAAGTATAATTTTATAGGGTACCCAAAAGAGACCAAAGTGTATTACTTCTACCTAGCTGATGAGCAAAAAGTGTTTGTCAGCCTTAAGGCAATCTTTTTGAAAAAAGAGTTCCTTGGTGAAGAGACTATTGCCTCTAAGATCGAACTTGATGAAGTTCGGTAGGTGAAAAAAATCAACACAAGTTGCTGAACCTGAACCAGATTTGGTTAGATCAGATCCGAAGCCCATTGTTCAAGCACCCTTAAGGCGATCTGGTAGAGTACCACATCAATCAGACAGATACTATGGTTTCTTGGTCCGGAACGGTGATCCTATCGAACTTAACGAAAATAATGAGGATCTGATCACCTACATGGATGCAATGCAGAGACCTGACTCTGAGAAATGGCTGGAGGCCATGAAATCCGAAATGGAGTCCATGAAGGTCAACGATGTGTGGACATTGGTTGACCCACCCGAAGGAGTAAAACCCATAGGGTGTAAGTGGGTCTTCAAGAGGAAGAGAGGCGCAGATGGAAAGGTGGAAACCTATAAAGCCCGTCGGTTGCCAAGGGATATCGTCAACGTTATGGTATAGACTATGACGAGGTATTTTCTCCTGTGGTAATGCTCAAATTCATTCGGATTATGCTTGCGATAGCTGCCTATCTGGACTATGAAATCTGGCAGATGGATGTGAAGACAGCTTTCCTAAACGGAGAGCTGGATGAAGAGGTGTATATGATACAACCTGAAGGATTCACATCCATAGATGAGTCTAAGGTGTGCAGGCTACAGAGGTCCATTTATGGACTTAAGCAGGCATCACGGAGTTGGAACATACGTTTTGATAAGACGATCAAGACGTATGGCTTCGTTAAGAACGGAGAAGAGCCATGCATTTATAAGTGGGCTAATGGTCCAGTAGTAGTATTTCTTGTATTGTATGTGGATGACATTCTCTTAATCGAGAATGATGCCCCTGCATTACAGGGAATAAAGATTTGGCTGTCATCACAGTTCTCCATAAAAAATTTGGGAGAAGCTTCCTACATCCTAGGGATGAGGATCTATAGGGATAGATCTAAAAAGTTGGTTTATCTCAGTCCACGTACATTGATACTATGCTGAAGAGGTTCAGCATGGAGAATTCTAAGAAAGACTATCTTCTGATAGGCCATGGAATTTCTCTCTCGAAGAGGGATTGTCCGACAACACCTCAAGAGAGAGAGCGTATGGGTAGGATTTCATATGCTTAGGCAGTGGGATCTATCATGTATGCCATGACATGTACACGACCAGATGTGACATACTCACTGGGGGTAGTGAGTAGATACCAATCTGATCCAGGGGAGAATCACTGGAAGGTTGTTAAAACCATCCTGAAGTATTTAAGAAATACTAAAGACCAGTGGCTTGTTTATGGTGAATCAAACTTGAGACTTATAGGGTTTACAGACTCTAGTTTCCAGTCTGATCACGATGACAGCAAAAGTATATCAAGATTTACTTTTACCCTTAATGGTGGGGCTATCTGCTGGAAAAGTTCCAAGCAGCACACAGTGGTTGATTCAGTTTGCGAGGCAGAGTATGTCGTCGCATCAGATGCTGCCAAAGAAGTGGTGTGGCTGAGGAAATTCATCATCGAGCTCAGAGTAGCACCCTCCCTTGTTGGTCCAGTTCTGCTCTACTGTGACAGCTCTGGAGCCATTGCTCAGACGAAGGAACCAAAGGCACACTAGCGGATGAAGCATATTCTGCGCCGCTACCATCTCATCCAAAAAATTATGGATCAAGGTGACGTCGATCTTCAGAAGATCGATGGGAAGGAGAACCTGGCTGACCCATTCACTAAAGCCATTGCGGTGAAGGAGTTCGACAACTACAAGTCGAAGATGGGTATTAGATATTGCACCGATTGGCTTTAGGCCAAGTAGGAGATTGTTGAAAATAGTGTCCCAAAGTCAATCGTCAGCTTGTTGACGGTTGTGCTCATTTTTGTATTTGTACATAAATTATGAATTAATAAAAATTATTTTGATATTTTTCATCACAAAATATTTCATCTTCTAATGAACTCCTATGTTGTGGTGAAGTCCTTAGGACTATTTAGACTCGACAAAGGAGGATTTATCGTTTAGTCCTTAAATCTGTTCGCGACCAAATAATATATTGTTACCAAGGATGACAACGTTTATCAAGCATAGGTCGTTGTGTGCCATATAGGTTGGTTGTCCTCTTAACCAATGAGTGTGGAGACACTGGTATGGCATACAGGTGAGATGTAAGGATACATCTGCACTGAACGTGACCGACTCTGGAGTTATTTCTGCTGTCAAGATTTACTTCGATGGAATATGGGTATAAATATCCCTCCGACCTGAGACCGCCACGGTAACTTGCAAGCAACTCACTACACTTAGGCACTGGACTACCTGAATTTTTAATTCAGTAACGGAAGCCTGCTGGGTGTAGTCAAGTACTTGACTTGTCGGTACGTGTGTCAAGATGAGATTGACCACTCCAGTTTAGGAGCTGTATACAGTCATGTTTCAATTTAGCAAAACCTTGGCCAGGGTACTCCTTGTGAGGAGTCACAGGACTGTTTGAGTTGAGCACGATTCGGATGATCTGATCAGGGTTGATAGTTTAACCCTGAGTCATCCTAAACACAAGGGTCAAAAGGATGAATTATACAGTAACCATATTCATGTAGGTTCTGAGTGTTGCGATTGTGACTATTCGACCTATCCGAACGTCGGGTACCATTGCTAGATGGTCACTTCGATTAGTACAGGAATTGATTCCTGTGCTACTGGCTTAAGTTCGAACCTGCGGGGTCACACACATTAGAGGTTCCTATCTGATCTGATGGCTGATGTAGAATCCTACATATTTGGGACTCAGATCGAGAATCAAGATTCTCTGATCATGAGTTCCACATATTATGGGTACCAGGGTCAAGAGTCCCACTGGTTGGGACTTTTTGATCAGGGTAACATATCGATGAATTTCAATGCCTAATTGCCCATCGAATTTGGACTCAGTATTTATGAGAGATTTAATTAGTGATTTGATCATTAATTAACTCAATTTGATTGAGTAATTATTTTTGGATCAAGTCCAATTAAATTTGATTCAGTTGGGTTTGACCCGATTAGGTTAAGAGTTGACCTAATCGTCGAGATAGTTTGATCCCTGATTTGATCAGGGATTGGGCTTAATCAATTCCTGATTTGATTAAGATTTTATTGAGCCTAATTAAGCCTAATTTAGTTGGGTTTAAATTAATCTAATTGGACCTAACTTATTTGGTTCAATTAGATTGGTTTAAATAATTAAACCACCTTGACCCAATCTCCATGCGCCACCTCACTTCCATTGCACCCATTTGAATTCATAAAAAGGAACTTCTCATGAATTATTTTCTCACGCCAAGCCCTCTCCATGCCCCACTTTAATGTGTCATATGAATGGATAAGGATGATTGGTTGGCCATTCAAATTCAATGGATAAGGATGATTGGTTGGCCATTCAAATTCAAAATAAAGTTTGAATTTGAATGGACAATCAATCTTTGCACCTTATCTCTTTTTTTATGTTCCATTTATTACATAAGAAAAGGTTTCTCATGAAATCACTCCATGCACAATTTAAGCCATGCCTCACGCCTTTAGTGGATAAGGGATGAGTTGGTGTCCATTTGAATTCAAAATTTGATTTGAATTCAAATGTGCAATTACTCATCTTTATCCTTTTTTTGGATAAGACATTTGACGTGGTTATAAAAGGAGGAGAAGAGTGGGGCGTGCAAGAAGAATTTTTTTTGGAAAAAAATTCTGGGGCGTGATAAGTCTTGTGCATGAGAAGAAAGTCCATATCCTTCCAAGAGAAAAAGAAAGAAAAGTGGGTGCAAGGTTTCCGATGAGTTTCTTAGAGTTTTAGCTTGGGGTTCGGGAAGTGAGAAAGTGAGCTACGAGTATCGTGAGCCCACAAAATCTCAAGAAAATATTCAACATCCTCTCAAGCATGTCTGTTGACCATCCGGAGCATCCGAAGAATCGACAGACATTGATCGAAGGAGTTCGATCAGCATCGGCCGTCAAAAGGGCTCTACAACGAGCTAGCACTCGTGAGGAGTCGATCAGACTGGGAGCTTCGTGTGGACGATCTGCAGAGGACAGACATGCTGTGTGGCTGCATTGTGATGATCAGACTCTCCCGACGGTGATCAGATTACGGTGATCTACTACCCACATAAAGATATTGTGTTCTGAACACATTACAGTAAAGTGTTTACTGTTTGAATTTGAAATTCAAATTTAAATGAATGCATGCTATATATCATATTTAGATCCTAGTGTAGGATAAATTCATATTAATTAATTAGATTAATTAATATTTTTTTACTTTAAAATCATAATTTTGAAAAAGTTTTAAAATTATCATTTTACGCCTATACTGAATTTTCCCCACAGGCACGAGATTTGAGGCGACGGAGGACCGTCGGCGGCCGGTGGTGGGCGGCAGCGGTGCGGCCGCAGGCGACGGCGTGCGGGATGCATGACCCAGGCACGCGAGATGCGCGACCCAGGCCCGCGGCCCAGGCGGGTGCGAGGCCCAGCCTAGCGCGCGGCCCAGGCGCGCGCGGGCCCGCACGTGGGAGCGGGCCAGCCCAGGCCCAGACGGCCTGCCTAGCCCTGTTCTCTGATCCACCATGGATCGGGCGGTCCACGGGTGGGCCTGTGGACCGCATGGGTGTTTCCCACGCGTTTCTCACAGTCCACGGTACTATTATATGGATCGGAGCATGATTAGAGGGCCCAGGTGACTTTCGATCTTGATCCGATGGTCTGGAACGTGATTTGGGTTGATTAAGAAATCCTAATCGTGATCTAAGTCGTGATTAAGGTCTATAAAAGCCCTGTACATGGAACAGAAAAGTATGGTTCGGATTTTCTCTGTGTTTCACCGTACGGAAGCCATACAGAACCTGAGAGAAGAGAGACAGGCAGAAGCACCAAGAGAGAAGGAGCAGGAGGCTTCTGGACAGCGGTCGCCAGACACTGTAGGGGTTCAGGGGGTCTTCCAAGAGAGAGAGAGCTTTTGTGAGGGAAACTTCAAGTGAGAGAGAATTAGGTGTACAAGGGTTGAGGGTGAGGTCTCCTCTTGTAAATTTTTTTTTGCATAGTGAAGTTTGCATGCCCCATGGAGGCGAGCCCTTTTGTGGCTGATCCACGTATTTTGATTATTTTTACTTTTATTTTATTTCTTCTTTCTTCTTGCTGCATCGCGTGGTACTGAAAAGGTCTTGGAAGGTGGTGTCCAGGCCAGACATCCACCCAACAACAATAAATTAAAACTAGAGGAAAAGCTTAAGCTCACTTTCAGAAGTGAGGGTTAAGAACACCTTGCCATAGAGTGAGGCCCAATGCTTCACATCACTCCAACATATCTGCAACAAGACCAGCTGAAGCATTGCCTTGCCGATTGAGATCCCCCCTCCACCGGTCGAGGCATTGCCTGCACTAGTTGAGATAATCTCTATTGTCCTAGCCTACACAAGAGAGATGGCCCCCAAGTAGTTCAATTTGCTCATACAACAGCTGCAGACCTTGGCTGCGACAATTCAAGGAATATAGTAGGTGGCTACAACCCAACCACTACCCAATGCCCTACACCCAACCACAACCCATGAGCCGCAACACCAAGCTCCTCCCCATAGCTTGGAATGTGTACAACCAAGCCAATGCAACCAACTAGGGAGTTTCAAATATGGTCATTGAAGGAGCTCTCTATCTCCACAATCGGGAAATGACTCCAACCCTGCACACTCTTCATTTCGACACTCCATGCATTATATGGATCAAGTTGCTGACATTGATTGGAAGTTTATCCAGCAGATCAAAGCCCTATGCGGTCATGCTTAGGCCCAAAATGGCAAGTCAGACTTCAACAAAGACCTACCCTTTGACTAAAGAATCACGGATGAACGAATTCTGCTCCCATTCAAAATACCCCATCTAGAGCCACATGATAGGCCAACCGATCTATCGATCACTTGAGAGCATTAAGGCTCCCATATTTATCCATGGCACCACCGATTGCATCCTTTATCGAGCCTTCCTTTTGACTCTATGAAAGATAGATTGATATTGATACTTGTTGGTGCAGAATTCCATCGAAGTCGAAGAAGCTGGAGCTGGGATGATCGCAGTCACCGTCAGGACCTGCAAAGAAAGTCTAAACCAGAGTTGGGGGTGCTCCGGCAAGATCCTCCGATGCTCAAGTCAGTACTCTACTTCAATAGAAATGGAGTGCTCGAGCAAAAATTTTGACAGAGTTTCGAGATAGAGTTACCAGCTTAGAGAAGAACGTATCTGGGGGTCCTTATTTATAGACGGAGGGTGTAACTGACCGACAGCGATGCCTGTAATCATCTGGTAGTGGACCACTCAGAGCCGCATGGAGTTTGTTATGGAGAGTAGTGGCGTCACAGGTCGTTCAGGGCCACATGGAGCTTGTAGCGGAGAGTGGAGTGGTGTCCGTTGTTGGGACTTGCCAGAGAGTGGTGGAGCCGCATGGAATCGCTGCAGAGTGGAGCAGGATGGCGGCTCTTGTCGTGGCTTGTTAGAGAGGGGTGGAGCCGCGTGAAATCCATTGCAGAGAGTGGAGCAGGGTAGCAGCCCTCGTCATGGCTTGTCAGGGAGTTCGGATTTGTCAGCTGAAGCTCAGCTGGGAGGTCTGAGGGAGCGAAATGGCTCTCTGTCTCATCGATCCAGGAGAAGTTTGGACATTTTGAGGTCACTGACGAGCCTACTACGGTCGGAGGCCTTGGGTGCTGAGGTTATAGGTGAGAACCATCTGCTGTAGAGACTCGGATGAAGACTTTCAGTTGGCAAAGTCCGTTTGGGATCTGCCTAGCGTGGAAGCTCGTTTGAAGATCGTCCGTCGGGGAAGTCCGGTCTTACTGGGAGCCTGGTAGGAGGTCGGCCGACGATGGACTTTGGATAGCGTTGGAGAGACTCGCCTGCTGGAAGAGTATGGGGGATCCGAGGGTGATCGACCGTTGTAGAAATCCAACTGCTGGAGCCCATCCATTGCGAAAGCTCATCTGGGATCCATCCGTTATGGAAGCTCGGACGGAGTTCGATTCTTATGGGATGCCGAAAGGAGGCCGCTTATTGTTGGAGCTCAGTCGAAGATCAGTTGTCGTAGGAGCTCAGAGTAACGACCTGGCGGTGGATCCTATCCCCTGGTAAAAGCTCGTTCGAGATCCGACTTCGAAGAAACTCAGCTGAAGTCTACCTATAATGGAAGTTTGGAAGAAATCTATTTACAGTAGAGGCCCGAATGGAATTTGCTTACAGTAGAGATCCGAGGTAGATCGCCCGTAGTAGAATGCTCGGCTCTCGCAGGAGCTCGGTTGGAACTGCTCATAGTAGAAGCTCGAAGTAGATTGCTCGTAGTAGAATGCTTGGCTCTTGCAGGAGCTCGGATGGAACTGCTCGTAGTAGAAGCTCGGCTCTCGCAAGAGCTCAGCTGGAATTGCTCGTAGTAGAAGCTCGGAGTAGTGTCCCGCTGTAGAAGTTTGTCCAGAGCCCACTCGCTACGGAGTAGCTCGGCTGGAGTCTACCTGTAACAGAAGTTCTGAAGAAATTTGCTTACAGTAGATGTTGCTCCTAGATTGATTTTGATGATTACAAAGCAGATTGAAGGGATACAAATAATTTTAAATTGAAAAAGTTCTTATGCTCTTCAGGGGCAAAATCATAATTTCACTAAAATCCTAATTTGATAGTATCATTTGGTAGAACAAATGATTAGTAATCTATTGATGAAAATTTCATTGTATTTGGACTTATATTTTTGAAGTTATGAAGGTTTGAAGTGCATGAGTCGACTCATGAGTCAACTCATGGCACTATGAGCTGATTGGCACGCAAAAATTCCCCTTGGCACGCCAGTTTTCTGGCTTGGCACGACCTGTGAGTCGACTCATGAGTCGACCCACAAGGCATGAGTCGACCCCTACTGATTTGAGCCAAGAATTTCCAGAAACTCATTCTCTGGTCTTTGCAACAGAAGTCGACTCATGAGTCGACTCCTGAAGCATGAGTCGACTCATGAGTCGACCCCTGCGACGGAAAATATCAGCAACGGCTATTTTTTTGCCCGTTTTATTGCCTTTTATGCTTCCTAAAAATGCTCTAACGGCTCTTTATCTGCCTAAATTGTTTTCTCTTATTTCTTATTGCTATAAAATGCTTCAAATGGTGAAAGAAATTGCAGATCAAAAAAAGGAGAGATCAAACCTATATACAAAAGGATCCAAAATCTACACGAGAAAGCCTGAGATCAACGAAATACCCAAAAGAAAAGGAGAGAGGATCCACAATATACAAGAGAGATTGTGAAAGAGAAAAGCAAGAGCATTCAAAGAGAGATCTTTCAAGCCTATTGTTCAACCTTGATCAAGAGATCTTTCAAAGCCTTCAAGAAGTCTTCAATCAAAGATCATCCTCTTCTCAAGCATTCATTCAAGCGTTCATCCACCTTGAGAAAATCCAAAAAGGTTTCTTCATTTGAGTAAAGTATTTTTATTGTTATATTCGCTCATTTAAGGAGCTGTTATTGTATTAATTTGTGCTCTAAATTTTCTTACTCTTTGTAAGTAATTGTTCTTGTTTTTGGAGGATTTCTAAAACAAGGAAAGGTTGATCCGAACCTGAAATCAGAGTGTTTTGGGTTGACTTGTACCCAGAAATAAGTAGACTAGCTTGGGATAGCTAGTGTCGGAGTTTCCGACGTTCTGTATTCGGGTTGAATACAAGTATAGTGGATTGAAATTCCCAAGTAGGAGCTTGGGAGTGGATGTAGGTGCAAGGTTGGCACCGAACCACTATAAATCCTTGTGTTTGTGGTGTGCTTTATTGTTTCTCTTTATTTCTTTATTATATCCTTGCATTCCTGCTTTAGGTAATTAATATTGAATTAAAGTCTTTGTTTTGTTCATCATAAGTAATTAATTAAGCCTAAAATTTTTAGAAACCCAATTCACCCCCTCCTCTTGGGTTGCATAGCTGGGCAACAAGTGGTATCAGAGCCCGGTGCTCTAGCCCTTCTTTGATCTAACAATCAAAGAGCCAAAGATCTATGGCAACCCATATCGGTACTTGTCTAGCCGAGGGGCAATCTACAAACCGACCTCTACTTTTCAATGGGTCTAATTACACCTATTGGAAAGCTCGGATGAAGATATTCATACAAGCACTCGACTATGATATGTGGAGTATCATAGTGAACGGTCCTCACACACCCACCAAGATTATAGATGGTGAGGAGTCAACCAAACCCGAGAAAAATGGGATGAGGTTGATAAGAAATTGGCACAATTAAATGCCAAAGCTATGAATGTTCTTTATTGTGCACTAGATGCAAATGAATTTAATCGCATTTCTACTTGTGCATCTGCTAAAGAAATATGGGATAGGTTAGAAGTAACCCATGAGGGAACAAATCAAGTAAAAGAGACTAAAATAAACATGCTAGTGCATAAATATGAATTGTTCAAAATAGAGCATGATGAGTCCATAACTGCTATGTTTACTCATTTTACTGATATAATTAATGGTTTGAAGAGTCTTGGCAAATCTTATACTAACAGTGAGCTTGTAAGGAAGATTCTCAGGTCATTGCCTAGAACTTGGGAAGCCAAGGTGACTGCCATCCAAGAAGCAAAGGACTTGAACACTCTACCTCTAGAAGAGCTTCTTGAATCCTTGATGACTCATGAACTTAGCATGAAGCAACATCAAGAGGATGAAGTCAAAAAGAAAAGAACCATTGCCCTCAAATCCACAACTTCGCCTGATTATGAAACGGATGACACTGAAGATGAAGAACAGGATGAAGAGATGGCACTCATCACCCAGAGATTCAAGAAGTTCCTAAGAAAAAGGAAACAGGGGATGAGAAAGAAGTTCACAAAAGGGGAACAAAGCAAAGAGAAAGAGAAAGATCAACCCCTTATATGCTACGAGTGCAAGAAGCCGGGACATTTCAGATCCGAATGTCCACAACTGAAGAAAGGTCCCAAAAAGTTCAAAAAGAAAGCAATGATGGCGACTTGGAGTGTGAGTGATGACTCAAGCTCCGACGAGGAAACCTCAACAGAACAAGCCAACCTGTGCCTGATGGCACACGAAAATGAGGTAACTTCTGAATCCACTAGTGAATTTACTTTTGAAGAATTGCATGAAGCATTCTATGATTCAATTGATGAATTAAAGAAACTAGGAAAGAAAAACAAAGAACTGAAATTGGAAAATCAGTCCTTAGTGAAACAAGCTGAAAACCTTTCAATTGAAAAATCCACCTTGATTCAAGAAAATCAAAACTTAAAGAATGAAATTAACAAGCTGAAACCTATAGTAGATAAGTTCACCTTAAGTTCAAACAAACTAAATATGATCCTTGATAATCAGAAAGCTATATATGATAAGGCTGGACTTGGCTATAAACCTCTAAAGAAACAAAAGTTTCTGAAGGATATTTATGTAAATTATTCAAGTAACAAGTCTACAAATATTACTTGTTTCAAATATGGAAGAATAGGACATAAATCATACACATGTCTTATTAACAAATATGCAAACACAAAGAAAATATGGGTTCCAAAAGGAACCATTTTGACTAACCTAAAAGGACCCAAGAAAGCTTGGGTACCTAAGACAGAAACTTGACCTTTGCTTGCAGGTGTGTCTAGCATCCCAAGAAGGAAATAGGAAATGGTATCTTGACATGGATGCTCGAGACACATGACGGGTGATGAATCACAATTCATCACGCTTGATGCTAAGGATGGAGGGATGGTCACCTTTGGAGATAATGGCAAAGAAAGATCATCGGGTTAGGTAACATTGGTATCACTCCCTCCAAATACATTGAGAATGTTTTATTAGTTGAAGGTTTAAAGCATAACTTACTTAGCATTAGTCAATTCTGTGACAAAGGGTATAAAGTTATTTTTGAATCATCTGTTTGCATTGTGACTAGTCCTATTAACGATGGTATTAAATTTATAGGACATAGGCATGGCAATGTTTATATGGTAGATTTGAATGATTTAGCTAAATTAGACATGCAATGCCTAGTTTTCTTAAATGCTAAAGTTAATGAGACTAGTTGGCTGTGGCATCGTAGACTTGCACATATTAGCATGCATTCTCTTTCAAAACTAATTAAGAAAGAACTAGTTCTTGGTTTGCCAAAATTGAATTTTGAAAAGGATAGAATTTGTAATGCATGCCAATTAGGAAAACAAACTAGAGTTTTATTTAAATCCAAAAATACTGTTTCAACTTCTAAACCTCTAGAGCTCTTACATATGGACTTATTTGGATCAACTAGAACCATGAGTCTAGGAGGAAAACGATATGGCTTTGTAATTATAGATGATTACTCTCGTTTTACTTGGGTTTTCTTTTTGGCACACAAAGATGAAACTTTTCATATTTTCACTAAATTTCATCGAAAAGTCATTAATGAAAAAAGGTTTTCAATTCAAAATATTAGAAGTGATCATGGAACTGAATTTGAAAATCAAAATTTTGAAAATTTTTGTGATGAAAATGGAATTGGCCATAACTTCTCTGCTCCTAGGATACCCCAACAGAATGGGGTAGTTGAAAGGAAAAACAGAACCTTAGAAGAAATGGCCCTACCATGCTTTGTGAAAGCAACCTTCCAAGATATTTTTGGGCGGAAGCAATTAACACAGCATGTTACATTTTAAATCGTGCTTTAATTAGATAATTTTTAAAGAAAACCCCCTATGAACTTTGGAAAGGAAGAAAACCAAATATTGCATATTTTCATGTATTTGGTTGTCGATGTTTTGTATTAAATAATGGCAAAGAAAAACTTGGTAAATTTGATGCAAAATCAGATGAAGCAATCTTTCTAGGTTACTCCTCCACTAGTAAAATATTTAGAGTTTTCAACAAAAGAACTTTAATAGTTGAGGAGTCCATACATGTTGTCTTTGATGAATCTAACGATCTTCCTTCAAGGAAGAATGAGGGTGTTGATGATGCAGATCCACTAATAGAAGGTTTGAAGGAGATCACTCTGAAAGATTCAGCAACTCCAGAAGACAAGGATCAAGAAGACGAACAAAATGAGAGAGGTGAAGAAACTCAAGAACAACCTCAAGGTACAAATGACCTATCCAAGGAATGGAGGTATGTTCACAACCACCCTAAGGAGTTAATTATTGGTGATCCTATGCATGGGGTAAAAACCCGTTCTTCACTTAGAGATGTAGTTAATCATTGTGCTTTTGTATCTCAACTTGAACCTAAAACTTTTGAAGAAGCTGAAAATGATCATAACTGGATTAATACAATGCAAGAGGAACTTAATCAATTTGAAAGAAATAATGTTTGGATCTTAGTATCTAGACCTAAAAATTATTCAATAATTGGCACAAAATGGGTCTTTAGAAATAAATTAGATGAGCATGGAAATGTAATTAGAAATAAAGCAAGACTGGTTGCTAAGGGATATAATCAAGAAGAAGGAATTGATTTTGATGAAACCTTTGCACCTGTTGCTAGATTAGAAGCTATTAGACTTCTACTTGCATATGCTTGCTTTATGAAATTCAAATTATTTCAAATGGATGTTAAAAGTGCATTTTTAAATGGATATATTGCTGAAGAAGTATATGTAGAACAACCCCCTGGATTTGAAAATCATGTTTTTTCTAATCATGTCTTTAGATTAAATAAAGCTTTATATGGATTAAAACAAGCACCTAGAGCATGGTATGAAAGGCTAAGCAAATTTCTACTAAATAATGGTTTTACAAGAGATAATGTAGATACAACCCTATTTATTAAAAGAAATCAAAATGATATGCTAATTATACAAATTTATATTGATGACATAATTTTTGGGTCTACTAATGAATCCCTTTGTCAAGACTTTGCTAAGCTTATGCAGGGAGAGTTCGAGATGAGCATGATGGGAGAACTCACCTTCTTCCTCGGACTACAAATCAAACAATCAAAAGAGAGAATCTTCATCACCCAAAGCAAGTACACCAAGGAACTACTCAAAAGATTTGGAATGGAGAACTGCAAACCAATTGGCACACCAATGAGTCCCTCATGTAAGCTTGACAAGGATGATGAAGGTAAATGTGTAGACTTAAAATACTATAGAGGTATGATCGGCTCATTATTATATTTAACTGCAAGTAGGCCTGATATCATGTTCAGTGTTTGTTTATGTGCTAGATATCAATCTAATCCTAAAGAATCTCATTTGAATGCTGTTAAAAGAATCCTTAGATACTTAAATGGTACTCAAACTCTAGGGTTATGGTACTCTAAGGACTCACAAATTGATTTATTAGGATATTCAGATGCTGATTTTGCTGGATGTAAATTAGATAGAAAAAGCACAAGTGAAACTTGCCAATTTCTTGGAGTTAACCTAATCTCATGGTTTAGCAAGAAACAAAATTCGGTGGCACTGTCTACGGCTGAGGCCGAATACATTGCAGCCGGAAGTTGTTGTGCTCAAATCTTGTGGATTAAGCAACAACTCGAAGACTTTGGAATCAAACTTAATGAAACACCAATAAGATGTGACAACACAAGTGCCATAAATCTATCTAAAAATCCAATTCAACACTCAAGATCCAAACATATTGAAATAAGACATCATTTTATAAGAGAACATGTTCAAAATAAAAATATAATTCTTGAATATGTTTGCACTGAAAATAATTAGCTGATATCTTTACAAAGGCCCTTAGTGAGGATGATTCTGTGAAATTAGGAGAAATCTAGGAATTCTAGATCCATATGCCTAAAATTTCTCAATTTCCAAAAAAAAAATTTGATGTCAAAAACTCTTGGAGCTCAATTTCAAACATCTATCCTGGTCCCAAAAGCTCAAATTTATCATTCTAAAAACTTATCATTGAGCAAAATTCCTTCTCCCAAAATTTCGAATTTTTTGGAATTTATTCATATTTTTTTTTGAATTTCTGAACTTCATGAGTCGACCCCCATGAGTCGACTCAATGGCAAACTTGTTATTTCCTCAAACTATCCACGGGCTCATTGTCTTTATATTGGATCCCTGTTCGTGAGACGACTCATCTTCTCATCGTCCTCCTTCCAAAAGCCATCTTCTCCATTTTTTTTTTTGCTCCAAATCCAAGGATCCAATTCGAAGTAATTCTCCCTCCTCTCCACCAAAAATCGCCACCTTAGAAAGGAATTTTTTGTGCTTTCTCGCATTGCTTGGCACGGTTGGAACGTGCCCTAGCACTTCACCGATCTTCCAAAATCCACTTCTTTTCTCCATCAAAATCCTTCTTCACTCTCTTGTGATCCCTCCTCCACTCATTCAAGTCTCCTTGCCTGCTACTATATTGAATATGGCTCCGAAGATGAAACTTCCCCAAAGAAGAAAGTCAATCCGTGAGCCTGAAGAAATTGTCCGAAAGAAAAGGCATGCTCAGTCTTCCACTGATCCCACTCCAGCTTCAGTATCTGCTCAAGGTCCCTCTCAATCCTTTCTAAGCCCCAGTAAGAATCCTCTTTCAGATAGAAAAGTCGAAACCGGGAAGAATATAGATTTTCGGTTCTTTGAGAAAGAGGGCTTTACTTTTGCAAGTAAGATTAAAAATCAAGGATGGAACTCTACTGCTCCCTTAAGGAAGTCACCTATGTTGACCTAGTTAGAGAATTCTACCAGAACCTACATTATGGAAATAGGTCAGTGACTTCAACAGTCAAGGGAATTGATATCTGCTTGGATTCTAGGATATTGGGAGAAATACTTCAATTGCCTAGTGAAGGTTACTCTTATATGGAACTCCCAGTAAAAGAAGAGGGGATCAGAATTATTTTAAGAGAAACTTATTCAGGGAGTTTAAACAAATTGGAAGCAAAGATTTTGTCTATTGAGATGAGGATCCTGCATCAGATGGTAACAAAGCTCTTCTTTCCTAGGAGTGGTAGGCATGATCTACTGTCTGGCAGAGATGTATGTATCATGTTTCATGTCATCACTCAGACCCCCCTGAACCTCCCTGCACTTATGATAGAGGCCATGAGAGAAACTTTGAACAGATCCAAGGCACACTTGCCTTATGGTATGGCCCTTACTAGAGTATTTAGGAGGTTTGGAGTTAGCTGTGAGGGGGAGGCACCTACCAAGCTATCTCATGTGGACACTTTCAACCAACACAGCCTGCACCGAATGGGATTTACAAAGACTGATGGTGGTTGGATCAAGGGATCTGAGGAGAGAACTGAAGAGAGAACTGAAGATAGAGCTGAAGACAAAACTGAAGGCAGAGTAGAAGAAGAAGGTCCATCATCTCCTGTTCATGACTTCAGGGCAGCATCACCAGTTATCCAGTTCATTCCTGATACAGAGGCTGGCCCTTCAGAGTTTACTAGGATGCCCACACCAGTGTATCAGCCAGAGAGCAGAGCACCACATTCAGATTTCAGACTGGCTGACGATCAGATCGAGTATATATCACAGCGTGTGGCTTCTCTGCTATCTAGTCAGTGGAGTAGTACTTCTTTTGCACCAGGAGCCACCTCTTCTGATCAGACCATTACTCCCCACATCTCCACTGTGTTTCAGATGTTATCAGATCAGTCCATCCGGATCCAGCAGCTTGAGGACACAGTCTGGAGACTGACTGGCAGAGTTCTAGACTTGCAGGGGCAAGTCCTTGCATTGGCCCATCCCAAGCCACAGGAGTCAACTATTAAGGTCACAGACCTCACTGCAGAGGCTGGCAGGCTCAGAGGAGCACTAGAAGGTGGATATGAATTACTGAGGAAAGAGATCCGAGGATCGAGTGAGCATGCTACCACTTAGTTCACTGCTCTACTTCAATCTGTTTCCAGAGCACTGAACGTACTTGATTCTATCAGACTCACCCTTTCTGTTCAGTCCTTAGCATCTCAGCGTTCTCAGCCTCCCAGTTCATCTCGTTCTCCTGCTCGTGCCAGAGGAAGACGGGGTAGAGGACGCACTTCTGATCCATCAGCTTCTCATCCCATATCTGATGACTCCGATCCATGACTTGTCTTGATCATTATTAGATCCTAGGTGTTAGTGTATTGTTCTAGGATCTGTATTTTGGGGCCATGTATTGACAATTAGCTGGTTGATTATTATAATATGAACTATGTATTGAAACAATTATGATTTTAATGGAATCATCTTTTACTTATATTTCTACCTTTTATAATGATGTTGATCATATTTTGGTTATATATATATTCTCCTTGTTGAAATAATGTCTTCTCTTTGTTGTTGTTTGCTGTTAATAATTGCTGTATTAAGGGGGAGCAAACATCTGTGATTAACTCTAAAGGGGGAGAAATTAAAGAATGTTTCAGAAAAAGGAGAAGTTAACCATGTCTGATGATGTCAAAAAGGGGGAGAAATTAAACAAAAAGCAACTCATTAAAAGTAAAACCCTAAATTATGAGAAAAAGGGGGAGAAATTAAACAAAAAGCAACTCATCAAAAGCAAAACCCTAAAAGCAAAACCCTAAATTATGAGAAATTTGGCATCAAACAGAAATTAAACAAAAAGCAATTCAATTATGAGCAATTAAAGAAAAAGCAACCCATCAAAAGCAAAACTACAAATTATGAGAAATTAATTGAAGAATTTAAAGAACAATATCAAAAGTACAATGCTAAGTACAATGCAATTATGTAACTTTTAAATTACTTCTTTACATATGCTCTGATTTACTTTAAAAATTTAAATATGCTCTGATATACTTCAAAATTCCAACTTACTCTGATACATCTTAAAATTTTTTTTTAACTTGCTCTGATACATCATAAAATTTGTTCTGATACATTATAAAATTTTCTCTGATACATTGTAAAATTATTTTTCTTGCTCCGATATATTGCAAAATTTATTTTTCTCTTGCTCTGATATATCTTAAACTCAAAATGAGCTAATACACTTTCAAAATCAACTCTTAAACATGCTTTGGCACACATAATTATTTTTTTGTATCAAAAGCAATTAAAGCACATAATTAATTTTTGCTCTGATGCTAAAACTAAAATCAAATGAAAATAAGTAAATTTTCAAAATACAACTTGCTCTGATAACAAAAACAAGTTTTCTGCTCTAACACCAAAATCACATATTCCAATGAGCATATCTTCAAATCTTTAAGAAGATGGACAAACTATTTTTGTATATGATCATTTATATTACATGCCAAAAGAATCTTACTCTTTTCAAGCATATAAATGTATAATGCATTCTTTTGAAATTATTGATTCACATAAATGCTTTTGTTCAAATATTTTGTCATCATCAAAAAGGAGGAGATTGTTGCTCCTAGATTGATTTTGATGATTACAAAGCAGATTGAAGGGATACAAATAATTTTAAATTGAAAAAGTCCTTATGCTCTTCAGGGGCAAAATCATAATTTCACTAAAATCTTAATTTGATAGTATCATTTGGTAGAACAAATGATTAGTAATCTATTGGTGAAAATTTCATTGTATTTGGACTTATATTTTTGAAGTTATGAAGGTTTGAAGTGCATGAGTCGACTCATGAGTCAACTCATGGCACTATGAGCTGATTGGCATGCAAAAATTCCCCTTGGCACGCTAGTTTTCTAGCTTGACACGACCTGTGAGTCGACTCATGAGTTGACCCACAAGGCATGAGTCGACTCATGAGTCGACCCCTGCTGATTTGAGCCAAGAATTTCCAGAAACTCATTCTCTGATCTTTGCAACAGAAGTCGACTCATGAGTCGACTCCTGAAGCATGAGTCGACTCATGAGTCGACCCCTGCGACGGAAAATGTCAGCAACGGCTATTTTTTTGCCCGTTTTAATTGCCTTTTATGCTTCCTAAAAATGCTCTAACGGCTCTTTATCTGCCTAAATTATTTTCTCTTGTTTCTTATTGCTATAAAATGCTTCAAATGGTAAAGAAATTGCAGATCAAAAAAAGGAGAGATCAAACCTATATACAAAAGGATCCAAAATCTACACGAGAAAGCCTGAGATCAACAAATACCCAAAAGAAAAGGAGAGAGGATCCACAATATACAAGAGAGATTATGAAAGAGAAAAGCAAGAGCATTCAAAGAGAGGATCTTTCAAGCCTATTGTTCAACCTTGATCAAGAGATCTTTCAAAGCCTTCAAGAAGTCTTCAATCAAAGATCATCCTCTTCTCAAGCATTCATTCAAGCGTTCATCCACCTTGAGAAAATCCAAAAAGGGTTTCTTCATTTGAGTAAAGTGTTTTTATTGTTATATTCGCTCATTTAAGGAGCTGTTATTGTATTAATTTATGCTCTAAATTTTTTTACTCTTTGTAAGTAATTGTTCTTGTTTTTGGAGGATTTCCAAAACAAGGAAAGATTGATCCGAACCTGAAATCGGAGTGTTTTGGGTTGACTTGTACCCGAAAAATAAGTAGACTAGCTTGGGATAGCTAGTGTCGGAGTTTTCGACATTCTGTATTCGGGTTGAATACAAGTATAGTGGATTGAAATTTCAAGTAAGAGCTTGGGGAGTGGATGTAGGTGCAAGGTTGGCACCGAACCACTATAAATCCTTGTGTTTGTGGTGTGCTTTATTGTTTCTCTTTATTTCTTTATTATATCCTTGCATTCCTGCTTTAGGTAATTAATATTGAATTAAAGTCTTTATTTTGTTCATCATAAGTAATTAATTAAGCCTAAAATTTTTAGAAACCCAATTCACCCCCCTCTTGGGTTGCATAGCTGGGCAACAGTAGATATCTGGGGTAGACAGCCCGCTGTAGGAGTTTGGAGTAGACCGTTCGTAGCGAAAGTTCGGCTCTCGTGGGAGCTCGATTAGGATCCGGGAGACGGTCGATCACCGTAGAAGCTTGGGTGGAGTCTGGTTACTGTAGAAATCTCATTGTTGGGGAAGCTCGGATGCTGACGAAGCCCGAAAGAAGTTCAAAGTAGGGTCGTCTGTGGCCAGAAGAAGTTCGGGAGAGATCTGGGGAATGGTTGGCTGCTGTAGGAGGTCGACTGTCAGCGAGGCCCGAAGAACTTTTGGGGCGGCCCGATAGACGAATGGAGGAACTCATTATCGGAGAAGTTCGGACAGCCGAGGGAGTTCGGAGAGGTTCCACACATAAGGTCGGGAGCCGGAAGAGCCCTGGAGGGATCGGTTTTTATAAACTTCGGCTGGGGGGTACTTTATACCCAACATCGGTCCCCCTACTTTTGAGTTCGGGTTTTAATGAAGGAAGTACAAAGAGATTCTCACGGCCGAAGCCGCTCTCCTCAATTTTCGTGCTCAGCGATTGCCAGATATTTTAACGTTCGGTGCATTAGTACTGGAGCCTTTTCGGAAAAGATTTCTTCTTTTTGAAATTCCTATCGGAGCGCAGTCTCAGGTACGGTGCCATAATGGTTTTACTAATTGTCGGCCACCTCTAGCCACCTGTCCCGATGAGTGGGCCACGCGGTGGTCACAGACTGGTCTGAGGAGTCTTGCAGTCATTATTGCACCGGATCCCATCGCTTATTTAAACCTGCCTTCCCCCTTCGGGGATCTCACTTTGTACGGGGGCTGCTTCAGTCCTTCCTTCCTGGCTTTAGGTGTCCGTTGAGTCATCCTCATCTCTGTACCTCCGCATCCCTCAGACCAGCTTGGGTTAACCTCAAAATCTTTTTTGCCTCCATGGCTCCATTTGTAGACTGCGTTGGTCTTCCTTCATTGCAGATATGGGCACGGATACGGCTCTGATGTTAGCCTAGAGCCTAAAAGCCCACGAGCGGGAAGATGCTGCAACTTCCGGATTGGCGAAGAAGGTGAAGGTAGAAGAGACAGATCCGGCAGTGTTTCGCCTTGATGGCCCAGAGCCCATGCTTATGGCACATCTTCGACCATGAGGGCTTCCTGGTGCGCGTCATCATGAGGGGAAACCTGACCTCAGGAAGAAGGTCATGTCCGTCGTCACTGTGAGGGGGAACCTGACCTCAGAAAGAAGGTCATGCCCGCCATCATCATGAGGCAGCGGAAACCATGGCACGGAAGAGATGGCGTCTACATGTGCTTCGAAGATAATGCTGGAGTAATTGCTGACCCAGAAGGGAGACTGGAAGAAGAAGCCAAATACTTGAAGTAATTCTCAACGATGGCTGGAACTGAGAGTTCGAAGTCTGATGAAGCCGAGCTTCTTTAAAGTTGTTTGTTTTGTTTTTTTTTTTTTTCAAGGCTTTGTAACGTGCACTTCGCCAATGAAATGAGAAGAGAATTTTCCGTTACCTTGTCCCTTCCTCTCTTTTTTGGCCTTCAAGGCTTTGTAATGTATACTTCACCAATGAAATGAGAATGAAATTGTTTATTACCTCGCCCATTCTGGTATTAATTAGTTATTTATCGGACTCCTTTTATCTTTCGTCGTGTTTGATGTCGACGCTGTTCGGAGGTTCCCGATCGTTGCAGCATCGATTTGCCCTTTGGTTTATGACCGTAGGTTTTTTCGAGGTCATTTGAGTTTGACGCTTTCTCCTGGTGCTCGAGCTCGGGGGTCCGAACTTCTCGTTACTTTGAGAAGGTCGATTTATCCTCAGCCCATATCAGGTTTCCTCTTAGTGATTGAGATGAAGTTCCTTATGTCTTTAATGTAGTTTATTTTTATTTGTCGTAGAAGTAGTTCATCGGCTTTTCTTTTTCATCTTTCCCTTTCTCTTTCGTGTTTGAGTGAGGGTTTTCCCCCTGCTCTTAACGGGGTCGTGAAAGCGTAGAAGTATCGTTGAGGAAACTTTCCTCCTTATCGATCAACCGAGTCTTTGTTTGCATCGGGATGAGGTCTTCCTCTTGTTTTCGATAGTCGGATTCAGCTCGTGTTAGGATGAGGTTCTCCTCCTGTTCCTAACAAGGCTGTGGGGGTGCATAAGGGCCGTTGTGAGGGCCTCTCCCCCCATCCGATCTTTTAAAAAATCAGGCCTTCGACTTTGCTCATGTTAGGATGAGGTTCTCCTCCTGTTCCTAACAAGGCTGTGGGGGCACATCAGGACCGTTGTGAGGGCCTCTCCCTCCATCCATCTTTTAAAAATTTGGGCCTTCGACTTTTCTCATATTAGGACGAGGTTCTCCTCCTGTTCCTAACAAGGCTGTGGGGGCACATAAGGGTTGTTGTAAGGGCCTCTCCCCCCATCCGGTCTTTTAGGAATTCGGGCCTTCGACTTTGCTCATGTTAGGATGAGGTTCTCCTCCTATTCCTAACAAGGTTGTGGGGGCACATAAGGGCCGTTGTGAGGGCCTCTCCCCCCATCCGATCTTTAAAAAATCGGACCTTCGACTTTGCTCATATTAGGACGAGGTTCTCCTCCTATTCCTAACAAGGCTGTAGGGGCACATAAGGGCCGTTATGAGGGCCTCTCCCCCCATCCAATTTTTAAGAAATCGGGCCTTCAACTTTGCTCATGTTAGGATGAGGTTCTCCTCCTGTTCCTAACACGCTTAATTTCATTTGTATGGGGGAGTCATCTCCCATCGTTATAAGCTCATACCAAAAGAAAGAATGCGCAAATATGAAGAGAATTTTCATTCAGGGCAAAGTTATCAGTAATACATTCGTAGATTTTTCGAACCCTATAACCGCGGAAGGTCTGCTCCCCGTCGGGTCCCCCCGAGACGGAGTTGATAATTTCAATGGGAGGCCGATCTTCTGGCTGCTACTCCCTCCTTGGGGTTTCGGCTGCGGTAGGGCCCTAGGCCGATCTTCCTTCGTTCAGGTCGGTGTCGAATGAATCTGTCGAACCGACCTCATCTGATGAGCTCCTCGATCTCGTCTCGAAGTTGAATACACTCTTTTGTATCGTGGCTGTGGTCACGATGATAGAGGCAGAATTTGTTTGAGTTGTGCTTTTTGGGGTGCGAGCGCATCCTCTCCAGCCTTGGGAGCTGCTCCCTAACCTCCATCAGCACTTGAGTTTTCGATGCGTTGAGAGGGGCGTAGCTGTGGAATCTCTCGGGAGGAGAGCCTCACCGAGCTCGATGATTTGGGCTTCTCTGTTTACAAGCTCGGGCAGGAGTTCGGAGCGCCTGTACCCAGGAGGAGTTTGAGAGCATGGTCGAGCTTCACTCGGCCTTTTTTCAACTGCAGGCTTACTCGAGTCTCCCGCCTATCGCTCTCTCACGGTCTCCTCATCCTTCATCTTGAAGGCTTCTTCTGCTCGGGCATATCCTTCGGCCCGAGCCAGCAAATTGGCAAAATCTCTAGGGTACTTTTTTTCCAAGGAGAACAGAAGATCGTTCTTCTGAAGGCTACCTTTCAGAGCGGCCATTGCGACTGATTGGTCCAAGTTCCAGACCTCCAACGCAGCGATGTTGAAACGGTTGACGTAAGCCCGGATGGATTCTCCCTCCCTTTGCTTGATGTTGATAAGGGACTCCGAATCTCTCCGAGGACGTCGGCTGCTAACAAAATGAGCCATGAACTAGTGGCTCATCTGATCAAAGGAAAAGATGGTACTCGACTTCAACATTGAGTACCAGTTCCTTGCTGCTCCCTTCAGGGTGGATGAAAAAGCTCGGCACAGAATGACGTCTGGCACGCCATGGAGCAGCATCATTGTCCGAAAGGCCTCCAGATGGTCGATCGGGTCTGAGGTCCCGTCATAGCTTTCGAATTGGGGGAGCTTGAAGTTTGGTGGGATCGGTTTCTGCATGATCATTTAAGAAAAGAGAGGGTCAGTACAGATGTCCTCACCGTAAGTAGGGAGAGCGTGGCGGAGTTCTTCGATCCATCGGTTCATCTCTTGAACTTTCGATCCAGAAAGTCCTCTCGACTGTGGGTCTCGAGGGCTTCGGGCAGAATGGAGGTAGAGATCCTCTGGGAGTAGAATCGTGATCGGACTGAGGGCTCTCCACCCTCGAATTTGTCTTTCTGGGAAAGACGGGGTGACCGGCCCAAGTGGCCCGCCCCACCGTCGGATTTTGGAATTCCGACGACATTCTCTCCAACTGCACCGACGCTTGCGGCTGCTATTGCTGTTGCATGGCCTACACTGCTTTAGTGAGGCCTCTGACCTGCTGAACCAGCAGGTCGAATTGCTCCGTGCCGACCGCCATTGTCGAGGGAGGAGGAGCTTGGGAAACTGGAGGTGAGGCCGGAGCCTGAGATCTGGCCGCGGAGGCCATGGATCGCCTGGTGGATGCTTTGCGTGGAGGCATCGGGTGAAGATCTAGTAGAAGAAGGAGAAGAGGATGTCGGAGAAGATGATCGGAATCAGTCCCGTTGAGCACTCCTTTAAGAATAAGGGTACTGCAAAGACACGTCCTTCCTCTAGCGTCAATTCTATTGGTGCAGAATTCCATCGAAGTTGGAGAAGCTGGAACTGAGATGACCGCGGCTGCCATCGGGACCTACAAAGAAAGTCTAAATTGGAGTTGGGGGTGTTCCGGCAAGACCCTCCGACGCTCAAGTCAGTACTCTACTTCAACAGAAATGGAGTGCTCGAGCAAAAATTTTGGCAGAGTTTCGAGATAGAGTTACTAGCATAGAGAAGAACGTATATGGGGGTCCTTATTTATAGACGGAGGGTGTAACTGACCGACAGTGATGCCTGTAACTATCTGGTAGTGGACCGCTCAGAGCCGCGTGGAGTTTGTTACAGAGAGTAGTGGCGTCAGGGGTCGTTCAGGGCCACGTGGAGCTTGTAGTGGAGAGTGGAGTAGTGTCCGTTGTCGGAACTTGCCAGAGAGTGGTGGAGCCACGTAGAATCCATTGCAGAGAGTGGAGCAGGGTAGCGGCCCTCGTCATGGCTTGCCAGGGAGTTCGGATTTGTCAGCTGAAGCTCGGCTGGGAGGTCTGAGGGAGCGGAATGGCTCTCTTTCTCGTCGATCCAGGAGAAGCTTGAATGTTTTCGAGGTCGCTGACGAGCCTACTGCAGTCGGAGGCCTTGGGTGCTGAGGTTACAGGTGAGAACCATCTGCTGTAGAGACTCGGATGAAGACTTTCAGTTGGCAAAGTCCATCTGGGATCTGTCTGGCGTGGAAGCTCGTCTGAAGATCATCCACCGGGGAAGTCCGGTCTTATTGGGAGCCTGGTAGGAGGTCGGCCGGCGATGGACTTTGGATAGTGCTGGAGAGACTCGCCTGCTGGAGGAGTATCGGGGATCCGGGGGTGATCGGCTGTTGTAGAAATCCAGCTGCTGGAGCCCATCCGTTGTGAAAGCTCATCTGGGATCCATCCGTTATGGAAGCTCAGACGGAGTCCGATTCTCGTGGGAGGCCGAAAGGAGGCCGCTTATTGTTGGAGCTCAGTCGAAGATCAGTTGTCGTAGGAGCTCGGAGTAACGACCTGGCTGGTGGATTCTGTCCCCTGGTAGAAGCTCGTCCGGGATCCGACTTCGAAGAAACTTGGCTGAAGTCTACCTGTAATGAAAGTTCGGAAGAAATCTGTTTACAGTAGAGGCTCGAATGGAATTTGCTTACAGTAGAGATCTGGGGTAGATCGCCCGTAGTAGAATACTCAGATCTCGCAGGAGCTCGACTGGAACTGCTAGTAGTAGAAGCTCGGAGTAGATCGCTCGTAGTAGAATGCTCGGCTCTCGCAGGAGCTCGGCTAGAACTGCTTGTAGTAGAAGCTCGGCTCTCGCAGGAGCTCGGCTGTAACTGCTCGTAGTAGAAGCTCGGAGTAGTGTCCCACTGTAGAAGTTCATCCAGAGCCCACTCGCTACGGAGTAGCTCGGCTGGAGTCTACCTGTAACAGAAGTTTGGAAGAAATTTGCTTACAGTAGATATCTGGGGTAGACAGCCCATTGTAGGAGTTCAGAGTAGACTGTTCGTAGCGGAAGTTTGGCTCTTGCGGGAGCTCGATTAGGATCCGGGAGGCGGTCGATCGTCGTAGAAGCTTGGGTGGAGTCTGGTTACTGTATAAATCT
Source organism: Elaeis guineensis (assembly GCF_000442705.2). NCBI lineage: Eukaryota > Viridiplantae > Streptophyta > Magnoliopsida > Arecales > Arecaceae > Elaeis > Elaeis guineensis. The sequence goes on from NC_026003.2 coordinate 61,562,182, forward strand.
CATTGTCGGGGAAGCTCGGATGCTGATGAAGCCTGAAAGAAGTTCAAAGTAGGGTCGTCCGTGGCCAGAAGAAGTCCAGGAGAGACCCGGAGAATGGTTGGCTGCTGTAGGAGGTCGACTGTCAGCGAGGCCCGGAGAGCTTTTGGGGCGGCCCGGTAGACGAATGGAGGAACTCATTGTCGGAGAAGTCCGAACGGCCGAGGGAGTTCGAAGAGGCGCCACACATAAGGTCGGGAGCCAAAAGAGCCCTGGAGGGATCGGTTTTTATAAACTTCGGCCGGGGGGTACTTTATACCCAACAATACTCAAGTCTCTAACTAGACTCTTATCTATTCTTTCGAATAGCTGAGTTGCTTATTTGCGGCCCACTTCATGAGCAACCGAAGGCCGCATTGTGGGTCAGATTTTCTTATCAACATCAAATAGAAAGGAGAGTCCCTCGAACTATGTGAGCCACTTTAATGTGGCCACTTTGGAAGTTTATGATTTGGACCAATCAGTCTACTATATCTACTTTGAAGGGCGGATTTCGTAGATGTCAATTCCTCTTCTCTCTAGAGAAGAGGTATTCAAAAAATTTCATCGAGAAACTAGCTTGGGTTGAAAAATATGCAAATGCCAAAGAGGCAATTTGTTGAAGTTGATAGAAAAATATGAAATAATATTTGATAAGACATTTAATTTCATTATTTAAATTAAATTTGAATATTAATTTATTAATTATTTGTCCCACTATTGCTTTATGATATCACAAAGAAATACATTGCATGCTTGTGCAAAGCTCTCTATAAGCATGTGGTAGTTATCATGACCTCTATCTCATAATCTCAGATTGGAAATGTGATATTTTTACATGAACTATTTGAGTACTACAGTTTTCCTCAACTCGGATTCACCCTGCTAGTTCACTCTTAAGTAGTGGGCCTCTCTCTCATAGAAGATCATAATGCTGGTTAAACTGACAGCGGGACTCCAAGTAAAAGTCTTCGTTACATACAGGTTTTTGTGCCTGCTAATTTATAGCTTCCATTTATTCTAACACCAACAACCACAATCACAAACAAAACCCAAATTCTGGGGAGAGCTTTGGAGGGCAATGGAAGATTTCAGTTCATCAACTTTTCCATATTAAATATAACTGTATTTTAAACAGGTTAGAGAACAGGTTACTGCTATTTGTTAGTTTCCAGCAGAAGCAGCAGCGCTGCAGATATTGCTCATTCAGCAAGAGTGGGGGAATGCTTGCTCAATAGAGATTCACAACATAAACTAATGAGATGAATATTTCCTGCTAACATGAGGGGATGCTATATCCTGTGCCACGTAGGCACCACAATTTTTACCATGGCCTCTTTTGTTTGACCTGTAGGAAAGCAACCACTGCTGGAACACAAGTCTCAAGCAAAAACAAAGCGATATTTTCATGTTAGCTTCTCTTTCATCCTCACCACCTTGGATATGTGATTTAGAAGGCTAAGAACCCAAGTACCCAGTTCCCCATTCTCCGAGTTGGCAACTATAAGTTTCTGCTCATACACTAGAAAATATGGCAAAGAACAGATAGAAAAATACCTTTAGCCATAATCATGACCAACATGTTTATTTCAGTTAATGATCCTTTAGATTTTGTTAAAAGACTAACCACTTGCCAAACAGAAGCTTATTCGAAACCTTCCCAAAAACATTTTATCAAGGTTGGATTTTTGTTCTCCTTCTCTTAATTTATGAACGTATATTGAGATCCTCAACTAAAATAGCTCTTGAGGAACAATCAAGTAATAAGGTTGCAAATCAAATGCTACCTAAATAGAAATAAATATATTAGAACTAGTATAACAAAGTCAGACTAGAAGTCTTCCACCCAAAAAGAGAAATTTTGCAGTTCTGTATTCGAAGGCAAGCACTTGACTTCAACAATTACCATGACATCTTGTCGCACTTAGAACTGGCAGTTGTTAAGTTGCAATTGCCACCTTAGACATCTTTAACTCTGTCAATATGATATGGCTCTTCCAAACAATAATCTCTTATTCCATACCAAAAAATAAAAAAAAACCAATAATCTCTTATTCAAATTCTCAATTAAGGTAATGGACAAAGCACAATCTAAGTCCTCTTGCATAAGTTTTTTACTCTTCACATGACCTACTGCATGTGTAATTACATCAATCAATTAAAAGGTGGAGCTTAATGCGAAAAACCACGCCTAAGCACAATATGTAAGCTCATGAAGCATGTCCTTGCATTAGGTGTTCCATCACAGATGCAATATAACAAAGAAACCGGCAATATTGCTGATAGCAAATTCGTGTACCAAACATGTTCCAGTCACAAAGTCATTTTTGCTAGAATGGATACAGCTGGCATAATTCATATAATACACGGTTAACTTAAAAATCTATTAATCCTACTCATCGAGTCATTTAACACAAAAACCATTTTCCACCATACCATAACACAGATAATTTGCATAATGGAATCAAGTTTCTACAAGCTGTAGTATCTGAACAATCAAACCTGTAAAAAGGAGACAGAATATTATCATACCATATCTATATAATATCTGGGTGATTAAAGAGTGCTGTATCATGTTGCTGCCACTGACCTATTGACAACTTTGTACGACACATAGAAGTAATGTCAAAAAGGTTCCTAGAGTAAGCTATATTGACAGGTCTGGCAGAGAAGGATATTTATGCTGCTAGGGTGCCCTTTTCCTGTATGGCTTGCACAGCTTATTTGATAAGAATTTACCTGGTTGGTGAACCCTCGGCACCAAGCAACCTAAGAGGTAAGCAATGCAAGGAGTATATCCCAGGCTTGATATTGTCAAGTTTTAGACCTTCCAGAAGAATGATTTCCTGAAAAAACCAAATTAATTTCACAGATATAATAAAATGGCATTAAACATTACATAGTTTATCACAATGCGATATGTCATAGACCACACCGTATATTTGATAAAGAACATTTACAGATTACAGCTACTGAAGAAGAGTATGGTCTAAGATATCAACACATATTATAACAATTTATTAAACACACTACAGATCAATATCAATTACAATTTGACAATAATTTTGCTGGTGTGCAACCGATCAATCCTTTCCAAATGATATCTATGGTCTGCTCTCCAATAAATTTATATTTATATGAAATTATAAATTCAAGTTTAAGGAGAATCTCATATTAGCTGAAAACTGCAAATACATGATTACAATAAGATATGACCTCTCACTGATCAGTATGGTATTTTCTCCTTCCATTTCCCTATTTATCTCATCCTCATGATAAAGCAAGCATCAAGGCTTTGCACCAACATTTGCCGTATGTCCTGTACTGGGTGCTACAGGGCCTACCACACCATATCGGTACTATACTAATACGTCGAACCATCCCGTACCGACATAGGCATACCATACCATACCATATACTAATACTATAGTGAGATTTTATCGGTATGGAGTCTAGTACCAAGATGGCAAAGCTTGCTTTGCATATTATAGATTTAAAATATAGAGTAGGTAAAGAGCATGAGTTTTCATTGAGAAGATAGCCTTTTTGTAAGGAGAGAAGCATGTTAAATAGTTGAATAAAGTGGCAGGCAATCTATCTCACTATTCTCCATAATGAAAGAAAAGTGTCCTATAAACCAATCGTATGAGTGATGCGATGAAACTTTTCTTTGTAAACTTCCAACTCATGTAATGACATTATTCATGAAATAAAGTATTGATTCATCATTATAGCTGCATCTTATTATATTTAAGATTATGATAAACCCTATAGATTAGGGCAATGGTTTTAGGATCATGAAGAATTCATGTCTGTGAAACCTAAAATCCTAATCTAAAAATATTTCTGATCGTATGAACATTGAGTCGGGGATCAATATTCGATTAGACCAGCGCATTCTATGTATGCTCAATGGAGAGGGTGGCTGATTTCACAAGTCACTTGTGTGGGATACTAATATAAGAATGTGAGTGCTCATTAAGTTATGAGTTCGCTGGATTGACTCACCGACAGAGAATATCTTATGGAGCCCTATTTACATATCAAAAGATGGTTCTCTAAGTAAAAGTTGTACAAGTGATCCTTACACTTGAGACCACCATGGAATCTTATGCACATAAATCCATATCTTGGTTCATACTCAGGCATGATATTGAGTCATATATAGGATGTTCTGGAAATGATGGAATGTGCATAAAGGTTGTGAGTAGGTTAATAAGGAATCAATCACTCCTAATAAGAAGAGATGACATCCTATGCATTCTCATCTCTAGATGACTCAGAAAGTCTTTTGGCCAAAAGCAGGATGAAGATTAGAAAGAGTTTCTAATGCTTCAGCATTAGACTCTTATCCAAGTGTCCCTATACTGTAGATCTGAGACTCATCTGTCCAGAAGGAAGTGATCCGTGCATCGATCTTTAAATGGATTAATCATTGTCTTCTATAATGATCCTTTGATCGGGAGCATTTAAAAACTAACCACTAATTAATGTATATCTCAAATTCTCAACATCTTGAGAATATACAAAATCATCTTTGTTAATTTTTAGGATAAATCATGGATACATAAATATGATTGAAAATAAAAATATCTTTTATTAATAATAAAAGTATTATAAGTATAAAGTTAAGCTCTGGAATTATAAAATGTGTCAGCCAACAATTGGCTTCTAGGGTACTCATCTAACAAACTCCCACTTGACCTAAAGCCAATTGGTCATATACCTAAGACCCATCTTCTCAAGATAAGCTTCGGGCTTCTACTGGCTGAGAGACTTGGTCAGTGGATCCATCACGTTTTGTGCGGAGTCGACTCTCTGCACCTCGACGAACTTTTTTTTGAGGTATTCACGTATGATGTGGAATCGTCGCTCTATATGTTTGAACTTCTGATGAGATCTGGACTCCTTAGCGAGGGCTATGGTGCCATTGTTATCGCAGTGTAGTGCAATGACATCTGATGGCATCACAGTCAGTCCGCAATGAACTTCTTGAATCAGTACATAAAAAAAAGACCCCCATGCACCTTTTTAAGCCTCAATCTCATCATAAACCTAACTCAAGAACCACAATATAATAATTGTAGATAATTTAAAACTTTCTGCACTAAACCAAATACAGAATCACATGAAACCCCATTTGGAAAAAAGAGATCAAATAAGATCTATTCTAAAAGATATTTCTGATTATTTTAAAATTTTCCTACCAAGTCACCAGAAAAAAACTCTAAAACCAATTCAAGAGAGGGAGAGGTGCAGGGACAAGAAGAAGAAGCTTTAACTATCAATCTAGCAACCAAGAACAACACAAAAGAAGGAAGCAATTTTTCTTTTAAATAAAAATCCTAAGCCACTCAAATTCATGCTAAAAGTATGGAACATCAACAATAAACTTCCTTTGTCAAAAAGAAATCCTATCCTAAGGCCTCATGCATATAGCAGTGTTTATGTAAAAGAACCTTTAATCTCTCACCATTGGTCCAACACATGCACAATCATCAATTGCCTTCAACACATAACTTGAAGTATTCACTATTCTGATAACACAATAGTGTGAAATAAAACGAAAACTCGAAGAATGAGGAATATTTACCATAATAAAAAACAAACAGAACTAAAAGAACCATACCCATCGGTTTTATTTTCTGGTTTAGATTTGTCTGGTTAAGAAACTTGGGAATGATCGATGATTTGAAAGACTATAGGCAATGGAGTGGAACCTAGGAGGCCACTTAATGCCAGGTGCCAAGACAGATTCACTAAGTTGAAGGTGGTCTGAAAATGATAAATTGAAAAGCTAATAGAAATAAGAAGAATGAAAAGAATATATATTTCGAAAAATGAAACACAACACATCAAACAAGATACAATAACTCGATGGGAAGTGCGACTTGGCAACATTCTGTATTGATTAATAAATCGCTCTTATTCTCTATTGACCTATTGGCGGCTTGCCTAGACTATGGCCTACCATAGGCCCACCCAAGTCAGCTTAAATCCTAATCAGCAGGCCTGCTGATCTGCAAGAAGAAGAAAAAGACCCATGGGAGTCATTTTTTTTCTTTTCCACGGGATTTGAGCTGGAAGGATGTTGGGTGGAGATAGGCTCTACTTAAATAGGCTGCCAAATCCACAAATTGATAGGAAATCCATCCCAATACTGCTGGATTTCCCAAAGGCCCTGAGGTGGGGGGAAATTATTGGTTAGAATTGTTATACCTTATGGACTTTGGACATTCCAATAAAAATTTGCCACATCATTCGGTGAGATTAAAAAAAAAACCAGCAAAGGTTGGATTCGAAATGGCTAACCATGTTTCCAGTCAAACTTTTCAACCAAGTATGAAGTTTTGAAATTTTGAATCACCGAATGATGTGGTGACTTTTTATTGGAGGATCCAAAGTTCATGTGGTTGAACTGTTCTAACCAATAATTTCTCCTATGGTGGGTGCCTTGGCAGCCTCTCCAAGGGTAGCACGTAGGCACAAGGGTAGATACTTAAAACATTGGATTGCATTAACAGCTTTCCTAAAAAAAAAAAAATCTCCATGATGTGGAGAAGTTAGGATTGGATTTGTTATGGCCAAAGACTCGTGGCTCGGCACATGACGTATTATCCGCTCTGGCCTATGGGCCTCATGATTTTGTCCTTCAAAAAATACCTCACATGGATAGGATGATCCCTGTTAGAAAACCTAACTGCACTTGTCAGAAATCTCTAGATCTTCTGCATGTACCTGAGGAGATCTGCAATAGATCCGGACTCTCTGAAGGTAGCGAACACCGATCTACTATCTGGATCTATGATGGAGCGCCTCCCTCCTAGGGCTTGAGGGAGGTGCTCCCCTTCTTTAGGGTTTCTTCAAGACCTGGGGTGGCAACACTAGAGAAAGAGAGAAGAGAGATTGAGAGAGAAAAGATCTGTATTCCTTTCATTCATTGAAATCCTAATACAACCTATGTATATATATACATAGCCAATAGGCCCGACCAAAAACTTTCCTAGTTGAACCCATACATGAAAGCACTCATCGAGCCCATATACACCCATGTCTCACATGCTCTCAACCCTTGGACTTAATCACAGTCCAAATCCTAAGGTAGCCCATTTAAGACCTATCAAATCAGGTCTTAAGACCCTATGATCAAAATCCGATCCCAGATCCAAACAGAAAACCCATGCAGCTCTGCCGTGACACTGAGTCGGCTCAGTTTTAGACTGAGTCAACTAACTTAGGATTTCGTTGACTCAGACTAGCACTGAGTCAACTAATCTGTATACTGTGCCACAGATTTTTGAAACCCTATCTTCTATTTTTTTGAGACATAGTCGACTGGATCAATCCAGACTAACTTGAGACTTAGTCGACTCAAATAAGCACTGAGTCGACTAACCTATGTACTGTGCCACAGATTTTCAAAATTCTATCTTCTGTTTTCATGAGACATAGTCGACTGGGTCGATTCAAACTGAAACTGAGTCAACCCACCTACGACTTAGTCAACCCAATCTCAGTTTGAGCCGACTAACACTCTAAATTTGCACTTTCCTTCACAACTTCAGCCCTGGCTCTAGTTTCTTGCTCCACCTTGTGTCTCCAAGTATCAAGAGCCCCAACTAAGCCCCTCAAAGTCCTCATCGTCTGAACCTCGAGTCCATGGAGAGCTACACATCGCCTCCACCCTAGGACCACTTCTATCCTAGCTTTAGGATCACATCTGTTCTCGTCTCTCAGAGCTAACACCCTGACTCCTCTTGTAGCCTCCCAAAGCTTTGGAGCACTACACCAACTCCTACAATCTCCATCTTGATGCCCTCAAGCCTTGACAAATCTGACAATGTTCTCCTGCATGCACCCACTATCGCTGCATGTCCTGACAGCTCCTTTTGCGAACATCCTTGCCATCGTCAATGCTCTTCAGCTTTTGCGTGCCCTTGGAGACCCTTTGACATGACCATCTCCATAGATGAAGACCCTGGCTTGCTCTTCGGCACCACCTTGAAAATTGTAGACTCCCTTCTGCTAAGTAACTGCATCACCTGTTCTTGACTTCACTGGAGAAAACCATAGCGTTCCTCTATCGGCACTCCCTGCATATCCTGACATAGTCTTCTCAGAATAATGCCGCTCTGAACTCATACCAAATATCTCTCCACCTATGAAGCCACCACTGTCTGATGCTCCATCTAAATTTGAAGCCCATCTGATGCCACAGAAGATGACTCTGTAACTGAGTCATCCGAGGTCAATCACCTAATGCTGCACTACTAGGCTTGCCACTGCACCTCAAACACCGTCACTGCCCCTTCGAACTCTCTACACTCTGCAGATCCCTCTGAAGCTATCTCGAATATACCGCACCCCATGGGCTCCTATGAAATCCAAGAGCTCATCCAACTCTTCACCTTCAGTGATTGAACCCTAGAAAATTCCATCCTAGCTATTATCCTCTTCTGCCCCTGTACCAACCATTGCTTCAACTTCACTTGGAGGAACTGCAGCTCAAAACTCACCTAAGGCTCAGACCCACCTATCTCATCCTGAGGCTCGCCATCGCCTCCTTATAGGTATCCAGATCCTCTCTTCCTACAAACAGTCCTTCTGACATGGTCTCCCCCAGAAACTCGATCCACGATGTCCGCAACCCCGCATAGATCCATGCAATACGTCATTGCCACTAGTGCTAGAATCTGACACCTATTCCTACAGCCCTTGGCTCTGAACTTATGCCAAAACATCCTCCATCTATGGAGGCACCTTTGATCGGTGCTCCATCTGAATTGCGACTTCTCCTGGTGCCCCTGAAGAAGATAAAACTTGATCCAAGATCAGTCATCCAGCCCTATCCTACAAGACCTCGACCATCGCTGCTATCATTTTGGACCTTCCACACACTATGGACATCTACGAAAACCCCATAGAGGAACTCACTATCTTCGAATCAATAGCAACACTCCATGGATCAACCATCTCCATCCCCCAAAGGCTTCGCAAACCCTTGCTCTGGTCGAACCACTGAATGCATCCCTGACTACTTCCCCGCCTTCCTACATCCAAAGGCTGCAATCGCTTCTTCAACTTTCCTTCGACCATTATCCCTTGGGTGAACTCTCCTCATCTACCAAACTGCCCCCATGTTGCCCTTCTCCCTAGAGATCCCTATCGCCTAATCATCATACACGCTGGTCTTTCCACCAAGACTGCCTCCAACCAAAGTTGGATCAACAAATCATGCACCTAAACCTTCCATCCTGAGAGATCCCTTTTTGTCAATCCACTCGGCCTCCACCTTCAACTCGCTTCTCTCGATTGGCCAAACCACAGCAAAATGAAAGTAGATCTAAGACATACCATGGAATAGGTGTGCAGATTTTTGATTTCATCTTGTATGACTTCTTTTTCGCTTCTACGTTCCACCAGGCTCTGATACCAATTGTTAGAAAATTCTGACGGTATTTGTCAGAAATCCCTAGATCTTCTACGTGTATCTAAAGAGATCTATGATAGATCTGGACTCTTTGAAGGTAGCGAACACTGATCCACTACCTGGATCTGTGATGGGGCGCCTCCCTCCTAGGGCATGAGGGAGGCACCCCCTTCTCTAGGGTTTCTTCAAGGCCTGGGGCGGCAACACTAGAGAAAGAGAGATTGAGGGAGAAAAGATCTGTATTCCTTTGTTCTTTGAAACTCTAATACAACCTATGTATATACATAGCCAATAGACCTGACCAAAAATTTTTCTGGCTAAATCCATACATGAAAACACTCATCGAGCCCATGTATACCTATGTCTCACATATTCTCATCCCTTGGACTTAATCCCAGTCCAAACCCTAAGTTAGTCCCCTTAAGACCTATCAAACCAAGCCTTAAGACTCTAGGATTAAAATCCGATCCTAAATTCAAACAGAAAACCCATGCAGCTCTGTCCACGACACTAAGTCAGCTCAGTCTTAGACTGAGTCGGCTAACTTGGAACTTAGTTGACTCATACTAGCACTGAGTCGACTAATCTGTGTACCATGCCATAAATTTTTGAAACTCTATCTTCTGTTGTCCTGAGATATTGTTTATCCAGATTGGGATTGGATCGACCCACCTGCGACTTAGTCAACTCAATCTCAGTCTGAGCTGACTAACACCCTGAACTGCTCTTTTCTCTACAGCTTTAGTCCTGGCTCTGATTTCTTACTTCATCTTGTGTTCTCAGATATCCAGAGCCCCAATCAAGCCCCTTAATGTCCTCATCGCCAGAACCTTGAGTCCGTAGAGAGCTACACACCGTCTTCACTCTAGGACAACTCCTGTCCTAACCCTAGTGAAGGAAAAATCACTTTTTTCTTGTAGGATCTTCCAGATTTTATCAAATCTGGGGCAGAATAATTTTAAATTTTTTTTTCTACATTTATTTCAGATCTAAATCTCTAGATCTAATTTTATTATCTGATATTAATTCTAAAATAAATCTAAAAGCATGAGAAAATATGAAATACCTCAAGGATAATCTGATTACCTTGTAGATGATCGCAGCAAGCCTGAGGTTCTGATTTAGCCACGCAATCGCCTGGCCTCTACCAGTATCCACTCAGCAGGACCTGAATTATCTTCTCCTCATGACTCTCTGCTCCAAAAATCAGAACTAAATCTGATTAGGAAGATCTTCAAAAGTCTTTCTGAAGTTGGAGCAGCAGCTTGTCGAAGAACTCCTGCAGCCTTCCTGTTCAAGGCATCACCACACCTTGATCTTGCATCAGATGGATGCCCAACTTCTTGAGCATGAAGAGGGGAGGGAGGACTTTAGATGGGACATGGAGAAGAGGAAGGGGGGTGGCAGCTTTGATGGGTTTGGTGCAATCACAAGAAACCCTAGGCGCAAACAGGGTTTATATAGACCCTGCTGCGCTGCGCAGTGCCACATCATTCGACCAATCAGAAAATTCTATTAATCCAAAAAAAATTTAATTGATGGAGTGATGTCATCTGATCACATCAGATAAAAACCCAAGCCTCTCTCCAAGAGTTGGCACCAACATTGGATTAGCACAATCATTTTGGCACCAAAGAGTCCATGTTGATCAAATCAACTTCCATCCTTATCCACTTGGGGTGCCCTCTTTATTCAATTGGGCTCACGCCATAATTTGATTATGGCACCTAATTTGATGCTGATTTGGCATGTGGACACTCCACAAAAATTTGCCAATGAGCTCTTGCTAAGTGGCCTTCAATTTAAGACCCATATGTCAACTTTTGATTGATATCCTAAAATAAAATTGACAGGTGACAGGAATTAGCAGGTGCTTGTCTTAAATTCATCTCATGAATTAAGACAAACCTTTTCTGAGCTGGACAAGCTTCATTTAGACTGAGAAAAATCTTCTCAAGGTTCTTTGGGTGAGTCAAATCATATTTGGCTCAATCGAGATAGAAAAGATTACATGAGGAGAAAATTAGGCTCAATCATGTGCTAGCACAATTTCCTTGAACCTAATTGGATCTAATCCAAATCAATTGGGCTAGCCTAATTGATGATATCCAGATCCTAACCCTTGTTAGTGTGACCTAGTTAGATTCAATTCCGTATGATAATGAGATATATCGTGATCTCATCATTGACATCATCGAAACTCCTTTCGATGGACTAAAACTCTTCTGATTCATACAATTAGAATGATCGATCATTAAGATCATTCTAATTGCTCTCAAAATCTACCAGTGACACCTAGCAGTATATGGTGGCAACCCATCATAACTGAAGATGAACCTTTTGGTGCAGTTACCTGTGGGATTGAGTTTCTCTATCATGAGTCCTGACTGAATTAGGGTTAAGGTGAACTCGTCAAACCCAACATCAGTCATATGAATCAATCGATCGATCTGAGTCCGATGTGAAACTCCAATGAAAAACTATTTTCCATTATTTCACTCTGCCATGGTCATGAACTTAAGGACTCGATCTTTCGATCATCATAGGACTACTCCTCTCATCTACCGAGGTTGATAGATCCCATCTTGGTGCGACCTAGTTCCTACAATGAATGTGCTATAGCCAACATACACCTTAGGATTCCGAATGGCTAAGAGACCAAGTTATGGTGTAGTCAACTATAACACACTCAAGGTAAACTATCGATGCACCTCAGGTCAAAGAACTAGACACACAACTGTAGCATCGAGCTAGTGATCGACGAGAAGGTAGACTTCCTTATGACTGCTTGAGATGGTCACGCTCAGTACTCTCATTCACAATGAATATCTGTACTCTCACTTGGTGTCTCCACACCGTAGACTCAAGACACATCTATCCTAAGGAAGCAATCGTACACCAACCTTCCGGATCGATCATCATCCTCGTGATGATCCTATGGTCAGGAGCTGTTTATGAGTTAGTTATGTAAATTCATACCTTAAATTTTTAACTCTTGAAAATATGAATTGACATTCCTACTAACTCAAAGGATGTATCACAGACACAATGTACACAATGTGGTAGAAGAATAACCCATTTATTAATTTATAGTCAAAATTATAAATTTACCCTTAGATTTGTACAGGAATGTGTCAGCCAATCTGACATCTAGGCACACATCTAACAAACTCCCACTTGACCTAATGCCAATTGCTACATATCTAAGTCCCATCTTCTCAACATGGGCTTCGATCTTTTGCTGGCCTAATGGCTTTGTCAGTGGGTCTGCCACATTGTTTGTGGAGTCGACTCTCTTAACCTCGACATAATCTTTTTCGAGGTAATCACGGATCAGATGGAATCGTCGTTCGATATGCTTGGACTTCTGGTGAGATCTTGGCTCCTTAGCTAGGGCTATGGCACCATTATTGTCACAGTAAAGAGGGATGGCATCCGATGATATCACTCCAAACTTCACGGCAAACTTTTTATACTAGAATGCCTCCTTCGCAGCTTCCGATGCAGCAATATACTCTGCCTCCATGGTGGAATCAGCAATCATCGTCTGCTTGGAACTCTTCCAGCTAACTACACCACCATTGCAAATGAATAGACTCCCAGATGTTGACTTTTGATCATCTATATCAGGCATAAATCTGAATCTGTATATCCCTGAATCTGGAGTTCTCCATTCCCAAAGACTAGAAACACATCCTTAGTCCTTCTCAAGTACTTAAGGATACATTTCACAGAAGTCCAGTGCTCTTCATCTGGATTCGACTGATATCTGCTTGTGACACTCACAGCATGGGCTATATTAGGTCGTGTACATAGCATGGTATACATGAGGCTCTCTATTGCCGAAGCATAAAGAATTTTGCTCATGCATTCAATCTCCTCAGGTGTGCTAGGGCACATCTTCTTGGAGAGATGAATGCCATGTCTAAAAGCTACTAAACCTCTTTTGGAGTTTTCCATGCTAAACCTTTTTAGCACCTCCTCTATGTATATCTTCTGTGAAAGTCCTAGTATCCTATTTGGTCTATCTCTATAGACCTTAATACCTAGTATAAAGGATGCCTCTCCTAGATCTTTCATAGAGAACTCCTTAGACAACCATACTTTGACTGAGGTCAACATGGGAATGTCATTTTCAATTAGAAGGATGTCATCTACGTACAATACGAGGAAGACAACTGTGCTCCCACTGATTTTTTTGAACACACATGGTTCCTCCTCGTTCTTGATGAAACCAAATATTTTGATCACATCATTAAAATGAGTATTCCAGCTTTGAGATGCTTGCTTAAGTCCATAAATGGATCTTTGCAGCTTGCAGACCTTGTGATCATCATCATTGGATATGAAACCAAGTGGTTGTTCCATATAGATATCTTCCTCAAGATGTCCATTTAAGAATATCGATTTTACGTCCATCTGCCATATTTCATAATCGAAATAGGCTGCAACAGCAAGCAATGTGTGGATGGATTTTAGCATGGCTACAGGCGAGAAGGTATCCTGATAGTCAATGCCTTCACGCTGACTATAACCTTTCGCTACAAACCTAGCCTTGAATGTCTCTACATTTCATCTGCACCTATCTTTCTCTTGAAGATCCATTTACACCCAATAGGTACAATACCTTCAGATGGATCTATCAAGGTCCAGACTTGGTTTGAGTGCATCGAATCAATTTCTGATCTCATTGCCTCTAACCATTTCTCAGAGTCGATATCTGATATCGCCTTGTCATAGGTCTTGGGATCATCACCATGAGCTCTATTTTCCATAAGGAATATTCTCTCTATATCCTCTTGTATAGTACCTAAGTACCTTTCAAGAGGATGGAAAATCCTAGTCGATCTACGAGGTGGAAGAGATTGTGTTAGGACTGGTTCTAATTGATTTGGTTCCTCAAGTTCTTTAGCTCGTTGCTCTTGGGAGACATTCTCCTTGAGCTTAATTATTTTTTCGATGCCACCATCTTGAATAAACTATTTTTCAAAAAAAATAGCATTTCGACTCACAATCACATTGTGGTCTTCCGGAATATAGAAATAGTATCCTAATGACCCTTTAAGATATCCTATGAATCGAGCTCTAAAAGTTCTGAACTCTAACTTGTCTGCCTGCTGTCTCTTGACATAAGCCGGACAACCCCAAATTCTGAGATGATTCAGACTTGGCTTCTTACCATGCCATATCTCATATGGTGTGGTAGGAACAGTTTTAGATAGAATCCTATTCAATACATATATTACTGTCATGAGACAATGTCCCTAAAGAAACTCAGGGAGGTCCGTGAAGCTCATCATAGAACGGACTATATCTAATAGGATCCGATTTCTCCGTTCTGAAACTCTGTTGAGTTGTGGCATTCCAGGTGGAGTCCATTGATAGACTATGCCATTGTCCTTAAGATAGTCTAGGAACTCCCGACTAAGATATTCACCTCCTCAATCTGATCGAAGAACCTTAATGGGCTTTCTTATTTATTTTTCTACTTCATGTCTGAATTCTTTGAACCTTTCAAAGGCTTCAGACTTGTGTTTCATTAGAAACACATACCCGTACCTAGACATATCATCGATAAAGGTAATGAAGTAGACATAGTTATCTCTAGCCGGCACATCAAATGGGCCGCACACATCCGTATGTACTAGGGCAAGTAGGTCTGTGGCCCTTTCTCCATGTCCCACAAAAGGGAGATTGGTTATTTTGCCTTGAAGGCATGATTCACAAACTGGATATGACTCAGAAGTTAACAGACTCAATAGCCTGAATTTCTCCAATTTGTTGACCCTGTCTTCCGCTATATGACCTAGCCTTAGGTGCCACAGATACCTATCATTTAGACTATCTCTAGACCTTTTAATTCCTATGACATTCACATTTTGCTTGATATTAAATACAGATACATCAATATATAGCTGATAGAGACCATTAATAAGAAAATTATTTGCAACTTTATTATTTTCATAAAATATGTTACAATGGTCCTTATAAAAGCTAATCACATAGCCTTCTTGTACTAAACATGAAACAGAAATCAAATTCCTGCTTGCTGCAGACACATAATAACAATATCTAAGAACTAAATCTAATCCTAACGGTAATCACAAAGGGTAGGTTTCCACGGCCACAGTAGCAACTCTTGCTCCATTCCTGATACGTAGGATCATCTCCCCATCCCTCAGCCTCCTGCTCTCCTTAAGACCCTGCATAGAAGTGCACAAATGAGCACTAGAACCAGAGTCAAGCATCCAACTGGATGTAAAAAAAATCGTAAGATTAGATTCTAAAATGAGCATACCTCCAGAAGGACCATCCTTCTTGTTCTTCAGGGTGGCCAGGTACTGAGGATAGTTTCGCTTCCAATGGCCGTCTGATTGGCAGTGAAAATATTTTTTCTTTTCAGCAGCCTTCTTCTTCGGTTCTATCTTCTTCTTCTTTCCATCCACCTTCTGCTTCTTCGCAGACTTCTTTTTCTTTCCAAAAGACTTTCTCTTGAAAGAAGTCCGCTCCACAGTAAGAACTGAGCCTTTAGAACCCTTCAAAGAAAGCTCAGCCGTAACCAGCATGTTCATTAACTCGGCCAAGGTACACTGCATCTTATGCATATGGAAGTTCATGATGAACTGACCATATGCATCAGACAAGGACTGAAAGATCACATCAGACTGAAAATTCTTGTCTAAGATGACACCGAGCTTCTCAAGCTCCTCAAGATCCTTGATCATTGTCAAACAATGATCTTGGACTGACTGCCCATCACGCATTTTAGCCTTAAAAAATCTTTGACAGACTTGATACTTGGCTGCACGATTTTGTTCACCAAACAACTCTTGTAGGTGAGCCAACATTTGACGGATAGTCATAATATTCTCATGTTGGCGCTGCAAGTCATCAGACATTGCACCTAACATGTAGTACCTTATTTTGTTATCATCATCCATCCACTTTTTTAGAGACACTCTCTGTTCAACATCGGATGTGCTGGCATGGCAGGTGGGTCCTGGTCCAAGACATAAGTCAGTTTCTCGAAATCCAGAATAATTCTGTAGTTTCTCAACCAATATTTGAAATTGGGTCCAATCAATTTGTGGGTGTCTAGTATTTTGGTCAGGGGGTTGGACGCAGACATGTTTCGTGTAGAGAGTAAATAGTTTCTAGTTAGATTTTGTAATCAGACTTAACCAATTTGTTTAGGGGTTTCATTTTTAAACAAATTAGGCTCCCACTATTTTCTCAGATCCCTACACTCCCTAGGTAGAGATGTAAAAATCTTCATGATTAGTGATTTCTAGTGGGTGGTGCGTTTCACCGACTGGCTCATCACTTTACCTAACAGTTATTGGTGATGGGTCAACCGATAAGTGGACAACTCTTGTCCAATGATTCTCTAATCATGTTGCACCTAAAACTTGATCTCTAATTCATGAAGCTCACCATGTCGAAATATTGCTCCAATCTTTAGTTAAGTCAAACCCACCATTTGCACGAACTAGATTCCTGATTGGGTCCCTCACTGTATCCAGAATATTGTGCCCAACCCATCCTCTAATTCGTAGCATCCAATACCTAATGGACATGGTTGCGTCTTCCCGATGCAACTAAGCCAATGTATCTAACCGAAGATAATCAACCCCGAGAAGGACCCGTACATCCACAATGGTGGAAGACCTAGACTTAATATTTTCTTAGGAAGATTTGATTTAGGTCTCATTAAACTTGGCTTGACATAGTCATAACAATTATGACTAACCTAGTGGCATGGGTCAGCTCGAATTGTTAGCCACCTCAAATCAGAACTGGATCGACACATATGGTCAGGTAAGTGAGACCGATGGAAGGGATGTACCATTAACTCGACAAGAATGCATTCGAGTCGAGTAGCTTCCAATTAAAAATCAGTCGGTTGCATCTATCCAACTTACCTTAGATACCAAATTATCGAACCAGAATCAATTGGGTTAGCCTACAATCCAGGCTCTAACCTCTGAGCCAAATTAGGTCTTAACTTGATCGAGTCACATCTAAATGTGATTCGACCTTGACCCAGACTTAATCTTATTAGGATGGTCAATTATTAGCTTTCATGATCCCACCTAACCAACTGTTGATTCGGTTTGATCAACCGCTAGACCTAATTGAGCTACCCAAGCCCGAACCTAATTTTATGAAAATGACTTAGATCTGAAATTCTCAATTTTAGACCTAATTTAATTTCATAAGCTTAATTCATTAATTAAGTCTTGGGTTCATAAATAAAATATGTAAAATAAATCCTAGGGTTTCATGATCTAGGGTTTTGCAGAAAAGTAAGTTTTGATTTTTGATTAAGGATGAACGTGCAGTACCCCTACACGTCATAAGAACACCCATTGAATAGGAGGAGAGGGCTTTTAAACCCTATTTTGTTCTTTTGACCGGACGGTCATGAGGAACACCTTAATCAGAAATATAAATTTAACTATAAAACTAGTTAGATCTAAATTTATATATCACATATACAATTTAAGATCTAACTAATACATGTTTTGCATATATCTCATGTATCAAAAATTGATCTAATTAACATGCTTTCAGATTTAATATATCACATATAATATCTGAAAAATAAAATTTAAATTGAACTATTCAACATAAAATTTATTCTACACAGTTACTAGAACAATTCTACAACTAGTCTAGGCATGCAACAGATCAATCTTATGTATTATCCAAATTTTTATTTTCTATTTTTGATCTGAATATAATATTTATATCATCAAAAATAGAGAATAAATTAGATCTAAAGTATATTTTAATCTCATTAAAATATAAACTTACAAGACTATTCATAGATCAAACTATTCCTAGTCTAGTCATACATCTCATGCATGTTAGATCTTCTTAGATTTAATTTTAAATTTTTTAATTTTAAATCCAATCACATCTGATGTGACATCTAAAATTCATTAATATCAGATAAATAAAAATAAAAATCAGATCTAAATTAGATCTGAAATAGAGCCATAAACCTGGTTCTGATACCAGTTGAAGGAAAAATCTTCTTTTTTTCTTATAGGATCTTCCAGATCTAATGAGATCTGGGACAGAATATTTTTTAAAAAAATTTATCCTATGATATTTCAGATCTACGATCTATTAGATCTGATTCTTATTATCTGATATTTAATTTAAAATTAAATCAGATTACTCTTGAGGTATTTCATGTTTCCTCATGCTTTTAGATTTATTTTAGAATTAATATCAGATAATAAAATTTGATCTAGAGATTTAGATCTGAAATAAATGTAGGATAATTTTTTTTAAAATTATTCCACCCCAGATTTGATGAAATTTGGAAGATCCTACAAGAAAAAAGACGGTTTTTTCATCAACTGGTATTAGAGCATACATCTAACACCTAGGACTACATCTATCTTAGTCTCCCAGAGCCAACATCCTGACTCCTCTTGTGACCTCTTAAGGCTTAAGAGCACCACACCAACTTCTATAGTTTCTTTCTATATAGGCCAAAATCTCTCTTGACTCGAAAGGATGTGGGATTAATAATGCTCTCCCTTCTACACCATAACATAGCCATCCGTTAAGAAAAAATCTGTATACAGACAGGAAGTGCCCTGCTCCTTATGAGATATTGTCCGCTCTAGCATATGAGCCTCACAATTTTGCTTTTCCAAAGATGCCTCACATGGAAAGGATGGTCTCTTCCTATATGAGCTAGAGTTTCTCTTGATTATAATCGATATGGGACTAATGATGTCCTACTTTGTACACCACAGCAGGATTAACATTAGTCTTTCTACAATATAAGAAAATTTGGGATTGGGACAGTATAGGTCATAAAGAATAAATTAGGCCTCAAACTCATAAAGGATTCACTATATAAATTATAAACTAATTTATAACTTTAGAATAACAAATATAGATCATAGAAATCATGTCCATATCAAAGTATTTGCTTTATATACTTATGCAATCTATCTGTATACTGGTACATAGCCTTAAATTAGTCTCTGAAGATGAAAGCAAATCCACTGCAGCGAATATAGCTAAACTAACAGCAAACACATAATAAAAGATTACGGAGACGCGCCAAGAGAAACTATTGAAGAGGGGAGATGGCAAGAGAAGCTAAGAGAAATGGAATACCATTGAGAACTTGGAGGCCGAGGGTGTCAGCATCGAAGCCGGCCTCGAAGTAGTTTTGGAAGAAGTGGCCGGGGGCGTCCACGTGGGTGCCGTGGGGACGGACATCCTCAGCTCGGAAAAGTTGGCGAGGGAGCCGTTCTTCATGGACTTGGGGAGCCACAAGAACTGGCCCGCCCCCTTGTCCGATTCCCACGTGGGCATGTCTTCCCGGTACGCGTGGGTGATGTCCAGGATCCTCCCCCCACCGTACTCCTCCCTCCGGACCACAACTAGGTCGGCATCGCCGCCGGCCGCCCGGTCGGCGGCAAGAGAAAAGAGCTGGAGCAGCAGTGGGAAGAGGACCGTAGGCCCTAGCGTAATAATTCTTCCCATGACTCTTGGGCAGCCAAGAAGTAGCCCGTCGGTTCGAGATCACACTTTCAGTGGACAGGAATCCTTCGACGAGAATGATGACAAGATACACATCCTAGCGTTGTCGTCACCGGCCGAACGGAGTCGTAACAAATACACAGAGTCTTTTATCTAAATAATTTTAAAAAAAATTATTTATAAAAATAATATAATTTTTAATTTATTTATCAAACTATTGTAAATCCTATAAAACGTCATTCAAAATGACATTTTATAGTGTCCACATCACCTTTTCTTTTTCACCCTTTTTTTACGTGGACGACGAAAAAAAAATTTAAACTCGCCATTTGAAATGGTATTTTTGAAAACGCCATTTCAAATAACGTTTTTAAAAATGTGTGACGAATTTAATTATTAAATTCTCAAAAAAAAATAAAAAAAATAAAAATTTTAATTTTAATTTTTTTAAAAAAATTATAATTTTGATTCAAATAAAAATCATCATTTCAAATTAGTATCCCCATTTCAAATTATCTTTTTAAAAAAATATTTGAAAAAAAAAATTGATGTAAAAAAAATAAAAAATATCATAAAAAAAGAAAAAAGAGAAAAGAATTGAACAAAATAAAAATTGTAATTCTAAATTTTAAAAAAATAAAAATTTTAATTTTAATTCAAATAAAAATTATCATTTCAAATTACAATCCCTTTTTCAAATTAATTTTTTTAAAAAAATATCCCAAAAAAATAACTTAAAAAATAAAAAAAATAAAAAATACCATAAAATAAGAAAAAATAAGAAAAAATAAAAATTATAATTTTAAATTTAAAAAAATAAAAATTTAATTTTAATTCAAATAAAAAATATCATTTCAAATTACTTTCCTCATTTCAAATTAATTTTTTTAAAAAAATATCTCAAAAAAAATCTTAAAAAATTAAAAAAATAAAAAATACCATAAAAAAGATTAGGAAGAAAAAATTATGCTAAAAGGGTTATAAAAATTATAACGTAAATAATAATAATATATCAGATAATTTAATTATATTTTTTAAAATATTTAAAAATAAATTAAATCAGACAAATCGGTGGGGCATGAATCATTACATACAGTGTGGTATGGGCCGGTATAAGTCGGTAAGGCATCGGTACGATAGGATGCTTTTATCAACTGCTTGGTGCGATAAGATTATAGTATTATACAAATATTATGATATAATTATATTATTATATATTATTATAATAATATAATATAATATAATATATTATATTAATATATTATATTTTATAATAAAATATATATTATAATATTATTATATTTTAATATCTTATAATAATTTTTATAATAATATAATATAATATATATTATATTTTATAATATATTATATTTAAATATAGTATAGTAATTATATTATATTTTAATATACTATATTAAAATATAATATAGTACATTATATTGTAATAACTAATATAAATATTATTATATATTATATTATATTATTATTATGATATATTATATTATATATTACATATTATTTTTTATTTTTTGAGTTATTTTTATGAGATTTTTTAATAAAAAAATTAATTTAAAATGGGGACAGTAATTTGAAATGATAATTTTTATTTGAATTAAAGTTAAAATTTTTATTTTTTTAAATTTAAAATTTAAAATTTTATTTTTTTTCCATTTTTCACTTTATTATGGCATTTTTTATTTTTTTAATTTCTTTTTGAATTCAAATTAAAATTTTTATTTTTTTATAATTTAAAATTATAATTTCATTTTTTTCCATTTTTATCCCTTTTTTTTCGTCCAAAAGCACTTCATTTTTTAGGTATTTTTTTCATTTGTTTGGAATATTTTTTAAAAAATTTAATTTTAAATGAGAAAGTAATTTGAAATGATGTTTTTTACTTGAATTAAAATTAAAATTTTTATTTTTTTAAATTCAAAATTATAATTTTTATTTTTTTTTCATTTTTTCTTTTTTATGGTATTTTTTCTTTTTTTAATTTTTTAATATATTTTTTGAGATATTTTTTAAAAAAATTAATTTAAAATATGGAAAGTAATTTGAAATGATATTTTTTATTTGAATTAAAATTAAATTTTTTATTTTTTTAAATTTAAATTATAATTTTTATTTTTTTCTTATTTTTTATTTTTTATGGTATTTTTTATTTTTTTTAATTTTTTAAGATATTTTTTTGGTATATTTTTAAAAAAAATTAATTTAAAATGGAGAAAGTAATTTGAACTGATATTTTTTATTTAAATTAAAATTAAAATTTTTATTTTTTTTAAATTTAAAATTATAATTTTATTTTTTTTTTTTTTTTCTTTTTTTATGGTATTTTTTAAAAAAATTAATTTGAAAAGGAGATTGTAATTTGAAATGATAATTTTTATTTGAATTAAAATTAAAATTTTTATTTTCTTAAAATTTTGAATTATAATTTTTATTTTTCTCAATTCTTTATTTTTTATGATATTTTTTATTTTTTTTACACCAATTTTTTTCAAATATTTTTTAAAAATAATAATTTGAAATGGGGATACTAATTTGAAATGATGATTTTTATTTGAATCAAAATTATTGTTGGGTGTGAAACCCCCCCAGCCGAAGTTCGTGTCAGAAGTGATCCCCCAGGGATTCTACTGGCGTCAGACCTCCGACGACACCTTGCCGAACCTCTCTGGCGGACGAGCCTTCGCAAATTCTCAAGTTCTGCCGACGGATGGACCCCCACCAACGTCGACCTGATTCACCACGATGGGCGGATTCCATCCAAGTTCGGCGGTGGTCGACTTCACCTGCAGACTTCGCCCGGACTCCTACAGGAGCCGGGCTCCGCCCACGACTTCGGCTGCAGGCAGACTTCGCCCGGACTCCTACGGGAGCCGGGCTCCGCCCACGACTTCGGCTGCAGGCAGACTTCGCCCGAACTCCTACGGGAGCCGGGCTCCACCCACGACTTCGGCTGCAGGTAGACTTCGCTCGGACTCCTACGGGAGCCGGGCTCTGCCCACGACTTCGGCTGCAGGCAGACTTCGCCCGGACTCCTATGGGAGCCGGAAGGCTCCGCCCAGACTTCGGCTGCAGGCAGACTTCGCTCGGACTCCTACTTGAGCAGGACTCCGTCCACGACTCCAATCACAAGTAAACTTCGTCCGGACTCCTACGGGAGCCGGACTTCGCCCCTAACTTCAATCACAGGTAGACCTCGCCCGGACTCCTACGGGAGCCGGACTTCAAGATCCTGTCGCAAGCGACCCACTCCGAGTCACCGCTGCAAACGAACTACTTCAAGTCTCTACCGCGAGTGGCCTTGGCCGAGACTCCTCGACAAATGATTCCCGTCTGGGCTCCTACGGAGATCGGACCCCAACCGAACTTCGACCGACAGGCCTGGGCCCCCTGGCAGGCTGCAGTAACGGCCATGACTCTGCTCCACTCCCTGTAATGGATTCCGCATGGCTCCATCACTCTCTGGCAGGCCGCAGTAACGGCCACACTCTGCTCCACTCCCTGTGGCGGATGCTGCACGGCTCCACTACTCCCTGGCAAGTCGCGACAACGAATGCCGCTCTACTCCCCGCAACTGATTCCACATGGCGAGCCATGGTGACAGCCACGACTCCACCCCATTACTCCTCATGATAAATTCCTCCTGGCCCCGTGCGGCCCACGATGAGGCGGTTACAAATGATCGCTATCAATCCATTGCTCCCCCTGCCTATAAAAGGGGGACCCCAGATATGTTATTAAAAAAGCTCTCATTTTTTACCTAAAACTCTGCTAAAATTTCCGTTCGAGCACTCCATTCTTGTTGAGGCAGAGAACTGACTTGAGCGTCGGAGGGTCTTGCCGGAGCAACCCCACCTCCGGTTTAGACTTCCTTTGCAGGTCCCGGTGGCGACCGCGACTCCCTCAACTCCAGCTTCTCCGACGCAGGTGGATTTTTGCACCAACAGGATTTATGCTAGAGGAAAGGCCTGTGTCTTCACAGTACCCTTGTTCTTAAAGGAGCGCTCAACGGGACCATCTCCGGTCATCTTTTCCGGCATCTTCTCCTCCTTCCCCCACTAGATCCTCGCCCGTGCCTTCTCACGAAGCATCCACACGGCGACCCACGGCCTCCGCGGCCGATCTCAGGCTCCGACCCCGCCTCCAATTTCTCAAGCCCCACATCCTCCGACAACGGCCGCCGGCATGGAGCGATCGTACAATCAGCCTCGACGGATTTCGCCAACACCATCTCGGAAGAATCCCGGCGGGGAGCGACCGGCGTATTGGCGGACTTCCCAAGCGGCAAAAGATCTAGGAATCCATAACTTTCACCGAAGAAGATGCTCAGGGAGTTCAATTTCCTCATAACGACGCAGTTGTAGTCTCCTTGAATATAGCTAATTACGACGTCCGCCGCATTCTTGTTGACAATGAAGTTTGGCCGACATTTTGTTCTACGATGCCTTCTCAAGAATGTCCATCCTTGATGGCCATTTGAGGCCGATTAGCTCTCCTCTAGTAGGGTTTACCGGCGACGCTGTCCCAATGGAGGGAGTGATAACTTTGACTGTAGCTGTGGGGCGATATCCAAGACAATCCAGGGCTCTGGTGAATTTTCTGGTGGTGAAGGCGCCGTCAGCCTACAACGCAATCCTCAGCCGACCTGGCCTCAATGCTCTCCGAGCCGTCGTGTCAACCTACCATTTGAAGTTGAAATTTCCTACCAACCAGGGGATCGGAGAGGTCAGAGGAGACCAAGCCCTGGCCAGACACTGCTACAACATAGCCTTACAAAGAAGCGACCAATCCGACCCCTGTCCAGTTGATGGGCTGGATGCTCGTGACGACCTCACTGAGGAGAGGGGCGGCCCAATCGAAGATCTGGTTTCGATCCCTTTGAACGACGGGAATGCGGAGCATGTGGTGAAGATCGGCTCCAACCTAGGGGAAGAGGTTCGGACGCTTCTCATCGATTTTCTACGAAAGAATGTGGACGTTTTCGCTTGGGTTCCAGCAGACATGCCGGGGATTGACACGGAAGTCATGGAGCACCGCCTGGCCGTCGATCCCAGGCATCGACCGACGAAAGAGAAAATTTGAGGTCATGCACCAGAGAGGCAGAAAGCGATAGCCGAGGAAGTGGGCAAACTCCTGAAAGCTGGATTCATTAGGGAAGTCAATTATCCTGACTGGATTTCCAACGTTGTCCTAGTCAAAAAGGCAAACGGCAAGTGGAGGATGTGCATAGACTTCAAAAAGCTGAATAAAGCCTGTCCAAAGGACAGCTACCCTCTGCCTAGAATTGATCAACTGGTGGATGCGACCTCGGGCCATGAGCTCCTCACCTTTATGGATGCATTCTCCGGCTATAATCAAATCAGGATGGCACCGAAAGATGAAGAAAAGATTGCTTTCATTACTAACCGTGGCCTTTACTGTTACAGGGTCATGCCTTTCGGCCTAAAAAATGCAGGTGCAACCTACCAACGGCTGGTGAACAAAATCTTCAAGGAACAGATCGGCCGCAATATGGAGGTCTACGTGAACGACATGCTCGTGAAAAGTAAATCTTCCATGAACCATGTCGCCGACCTCGAGGAGGCCTTTGGCGCCCTCCGAAAATATAAGATGAAGCTGAACCCGACCAAATATGCTTTCGGAGTGACCTCGGAGAAGTTCCTGGGCTTTATGGTATCGGGACACAGAATCGAAGCCAACCCAGAAAAATTCGCGCCATCCAGGAGATGGCCACCCCGAAGTCGATAAAAGAGGTTCAGCACCTTACAGGGAGGATAGCAGTCCTGAATTGCTTCATCGCGAGGTCGGTCGAAAGGTGCTTACCCTTCTTTCAAACCCTCAAACGGTCGAAGAACTTCTGTTGGATCCCTGAGTGCCAACAGGCATTCGAAGAACTAAGGAGCTACCTCGGCTCACCTCTGCTGTTGGCGAAGCCAGAGCCTGGAGAGGAACTGTTTTTATACCTAGCGGTCTCTCCCATGGCTCTCGTGGCAGTCTTTGTCAAGGAAGAAGCAAAAGACCAACGGCCGATCTACTACGTCAGTTGCGTGTTGAGAGATGCTGAGACCAGTATATCAAATTAGAAAAACTGATTTACGCCCTGTTGATTGCAGCCCGGAGGCTCCGACCCTACTTTCAAGGGCACACCGTAACGCTGCTTACCGACCAACCGATCAAAGCGATTCTACACCGGACGGATGCCTCCGAGAGGATGGCAAAATGGGCGATTGAGCTCACAGAATTCGACATCAACTATCGACCCAGGCTAGCAGTGAAGGCCCAGATATTGACAGATTTCATAGTGGAGTGTACTATCCCAGAGGAGGCTGAACCCGAACAAGGTGAAATTGATGGCGTGGAGTCCCGACCAAACTCCCCCAAAGAAGAAGCAGATCCCTCTGGTTGCTTTTGGGCCCTCTACGTGGATGGGTCTTCCAACATGTCAGGCGCAGGCGCGGGCCTAATCTTGATCAGTCCAGAGGGAATCATCGTAGAGTACGCTCTACGCTTCGAGTTTCCCACAACAAATAATGGAGCAGAATACGAAGCTCTAATCGCAGGACTGAAGATCGCCAAAGAGCTGGGAGTAGATCGGCTCCAGGTCCACAGCGACTCCCAACTAGTAGTGGGACAAGTCAACGAAAACTACGAAGCGCGGGAGGACAGCATGGCTAAATATCTTGAAAAGGTAAAGGAGCTCGTCCCTACCTTCAGTAGCTTCAACATCAAGCAGATTTCGAGGATGAAAATACCAGGGCCGACCTTCTCTCCAAACTGGCTACGCTGGCTTCGGCTGAATTATCCAAGGGTGTTCTCTTTGAAGTTCTCAAGTGCCTGAGTACGGAAGAATCGCGGCCCGTGATGGAAATTGACCACGAGCCCAGCTGGATCGACCCACTGATAACATATCTCAGAGACGGGGTTCTCCCCCAGGATGTAAAAGAAGCTCGGAAGCTCAGAAATCAAGCCTCCCGATACATCCTTTATGAGGGCAAGTTGTACAAGAGATCATACTCTTTGCCCTTTTAAAATATCTCCGGCCTTCGGAAGCTGACTATGCCTTGTGGGAGGTGCATGAAGAAATCTGCGGAAGCCATCTGGGGCTAGATCTTTATCCCACAAGTTTCTCCGCCAAGGATATTACTGGCCGATGATGCATCATGACTCGATTGAATACATCAGAAAGTGTGATTGATGTCAGAGATATGCCAACATCCAGAGACAGCCTGCCACCGAGCTTACACCCTTGAGTGCCCCATGGCCTTTTGCACAATGGGGGATGGACATCCTTGGACCCTTTTCCGTGGCGTCGGGGCAGAGGAAGTTCCTCCTGGTAGCGATTGACTACTTCACCAAGTGGGTCGAAGCCGAACCACTGACGAAAATCACAGAAGCTAAAGTGCAAGATTTCGTCTGGAAGTCAATCGTTTGCAGGTTCGATCTGCCAAGAACCCTAATCACTGATAACGGATGACAGTTCGTGGGAGCAAGATTCACAGAATTCTGTGAAGATCTAAATATCTTCCATAACTTCACATCAGTAGCCCATCCTCAGATGAACGGCGAAGCTGAAGTGACCAACAGAACCCTACTGCAAGGGATCAAGATAAGGTTCGAAAAGGCGAAAGAAACTTGGGCAGACGAACTTTATCATGTGCTGTAGGCGTATCGAACTACCCAAAGACTATCCACGGGGGAGACCCCCTTTGCTTTAGCCTTCGAACGGAGGCTGTTATCCCAATTGAGCTTAAACTTCCGTCGGTACGAGTCGTGGCATTCAACGAACATCACAACTCACAAGGTCTTAAAGCCAACCTCGACTTATTGAAAGAAAAGCGGGAGGTAGCTCAAGTTTGGATGGTAGCCTACAGACAGAAAGTAGCCCGCTATTATAATTCCCAGGTCAAGAATAAAGTCTTTAGAGCAGGAGATCTAGTGCTTCGACGAGCCGCCATCTCACAATCTCAGGATCGAGGGAAGCTCGCCCCAAACTGGGAAGGCCCGTATGAAGTCAAAGAAGTAGTCCGGCCCGGAACTTATTACCTCAAAAAGCTCGGAGGAGCAGACCTCCCTGACCATGGAGCTCGAAAAACCTACGAATGTATTATCGATAACTTTATTTTAAATAAAAGTTGCATATCTACATGTCTCCTCCCTTGGCACAAGCCTATATCGACAGGACAGTCAAAACAAACTAGGTCGGAAGCGGGAGGAGAACTTCATCTCGACAAAGTCGAAGGCCCGATTCTCTTTAGACCGGATGGGGCGAGAGGCCAAGCAACGTCCATATGTGCCCCCACAGCCCTGTTAGGGACAGGAGTAGAACCTCGCCCTAACTTGGTAAAGTCGAAGGCCCGATTCTCTTTAGACCGGATGGGGGGAGAGGCCAAGCAATACCCATATGTGCCCCCACAGCCCTGTTAGGGACAGGAGGAGAACCTCACCCTAACTTGAGCAAAGTTGAAGGCCCGATTCTCTTTAGACTGGATGGGGGGAGAGGCCAAGCAACACCCATATGTGCCCCCACAGTCCTGTTAGGGACAGGAGGAGAACCTCGCCCTAACTTGAGCAAAGTCGAAGGCCTGGTTCTCTTTAGATCGGATGGAGGGAGAGGTCCTGCAACGCCCATATGTGCCCCCATAGCCATGTTAGGAACAGGAGGAGAACTTCATCCTAATGTGAGCAAAGTCGAAGGCCCGGTTACACCTAGACCAGATGGGGGGAAAGGCCCAGCAGCGCCCATATGTGCCCCTACAACCGCGTTAGGGACAGGAGGAGAACCTCATCCTAACCAGAGCTGAAACCTGTTACGACATAAATAGGGGAAGAACCTCACCCCGACACCAATAGAGGTCTGGTCATTCAAGACCAGATGGGAAAAAGGGGACCTTTCCAGCTGCCCCTTCGCAAGAAGACTTCGTCTGGAGTCCTACGGGAGTCGGACTTCGCCCTCGACTTTAACTACAGGAAGACTCCGTCCGGACTCCTACGGGAGCCAGATCTCGTCTCCGACTCCAGCTACGGAAAGACTCCACCCAGACTCCTATGGGAGTCGGGCTTCGTCTCTGACTTCGACCGCTGGTAAACTTCATCCAGACTCCTACGGGAGCCAGACTTCGCCCCCAACCCCAATTGCAGGTAGACTCTGCCCGGACTCCTACGGGAGCCAGACTCCTGCAACCCCACCAAGAGCAGAGGGAAAAATCCCACTCGAAAAAGAAAAAGGGGAAAGGAAAGAGGAGTTAAAAAGGAAAGCGATGGACTACGTCAGCGACGAATGGAAAACAAACAGCATCAAAGATGCAGAGAACCTCGTCTTAGCAGGGATTGAGGTTCTTGTCAAGAACCCCAGCTTTCTCTCAATGCAAGTCTGAGATAAGATGACTTTCTCAGGGTGACGAGAAGCTCAGACCTCCGAGCTCGAGCCCTAATGGAGGGCGCCGAACTCGAGCGGCCCCAGACAAATCTGTGGCCATGGACGAAAGGATGGGTCGATGCGATGGCAATCGGGTACCTCCGAACGATGCGAAGGCCGAAAGAAGCTCGGCAAGCGATAATTCAACACATGAGTAAAAGAGGTAGCAGAAAATTCCCTTCTCATATTATTTATTAAATATACAGCCATTAAGACTGAAGAAGAAGGATAACTGGAAAGGCGAGCCGACGTGGCAACAACCAGTAACCTCCGGATGACGTCAAAAAAAAAAAAAAAAGAGAGAAAGAGAGAGAAGGGAATACAACAATAACAATGGTAAAGGAAAGAAGTTCGGCAGGCAGCAATTCGATGCAAAATACGAACGAAGTGACAAAATCTCCTTCTCATTTTTCGATTAACAAGATGTACGTTACAAGACCCAGAGGGCCAGAAAAAGAAGACGTTACTACAAGACTCAAAAAGAATACACCGGAGACCACTTCGAGCTGTTGACTTCTCTTCCCGGTTCCGTCCTTCTCAGTAGTATTTTCCAGTGCGTGTGATAAACCTCTCGGCTCTCACCCCCCGCCTTGTTTCACTCCATTGCCGAAACCCCAACTCTAGGGGGAAAAGGATGGGATAGAATTCAGGGGGCAGCGAAGGCAACGGCAGCGACGACGACGACCTGCATCAAGAAGAACCGGAGGTACCCCGGAGGCATGCGCCACCACCGTGTGCTCCACGACGGTCACCGTTCTAGGTACTCCGATGAGGTTGGCATGCGCTACTTCCACCATCCCCGCAACAAGTTCTACTGCCCCATCGTCGGCACCGATCGCTTCTGGTCCCTCGACATCGACGACGTCAAGAATCCTGCCACAGCTTGTGACGACAACTCTACCCCCTTGACCAGTGTCGCCCCATTCAGCTACTCTGAAATTCTCGGGTGGAATGCCCTCATCGGTTGTCCCCGTTATTAAACCCCTGTTGTTGAAAGAATTCTCCCTCGGACCCCCTTCAAGGCGACGGGAACCCTCAGTGACAGTTTGACAGTCGGAGAACTCGCGGGCTGCTATTTTCCTCCTCACACTCCTCTTGGTCCGTGGCATCCTCTCGAGGTTGGCCTCCGGGGTGGGGGCCTCGACGGGAGAACCCCTCGGAGAGGCTCGGGGGACTGAAGACGGCGGGGAGCCGGCGGGGAAGGCAAAGATTGGTGCGAAGGGTGCTTGGAGTCGAAAAGGGCACCGATGGAGTGACTGAGTGGCTAAACTCTCAGGCAGAAGAAAAGTGTCGACCCTCAGGCGAAGTGAAGCCCCTGGAGAAAAGGTGGAGGCTTAAATAAGCAATGGGGCCTGGCGCAGTTATGGTGGCAGATATTCCTAGGTCAACTAGTGCCCGCCACGTGTCCCACTCACCGCGGCATAGGGCTGACCGTTCGCGGACCATTATGACGTGACGATTAAAATTGCGCCCTGGTGGGAGTTTTGAAAGGACTCTTCGGATCACCCTAATCGAAAAAAGGCTCCGGCACGGACGCATTAAATACCAAGATTTTTGGGGGCGGGTCATGTGCAGAATTCAAGGAAGCGACTTCGGCTGTAAAAATTTTCTGTACTTCCTTCGATCGAAACTCGAACTCGAAAGTAGGGGGATTGGTGTTGGGTGTGAAACCCCCCCAGCCGAAGTTTGTGTCAGGAGTGATCCCCCGGGGATTCTAGTGGCGTCAGACCTCCGACGGCACCTTGTCGAACCTCTATGGCAGACGAGCCTCTGTAACATTCCCAAGTTCTGCCGACGGATGGACCCCCACTAACGTCGACCTGATTCATCACGACGGGCGGATTCCACCCAAGTTCGACGGTGTCGACTTCACCTGCAGACTTCGCTTGGACTCCTACGGGAGCCAGGCTCCACCCACGACTTCGACTGCAGGTAGACTTCGCCCGGACTCTTACGGGAGCCGGGCTCTGCCCACGACTTCGGCTGCAGGCAGACTTCTCCCGGACTCCTACGGGAGTCGGGCTCCACCCACGACTTCGGCTGCAGGCAGACTTCGCCCGGACTCCTATGGGAGCCGGGCTCTGCCCATGACTTTGGTTGCAGGCAGACTTCGCCCGGACTCGTACGGGAGCCAGGCTCGCCCACGACTTCGGCTGCAGGCAGACTTCGTCCGGACTCCTACGGGAGCCGGGCTCCGCCCACGACTTCGGTTGCAGGCAGACTTCGTCCGGACTCCTACGGGAGCCGGACTCCATCCACGACTCCAATCACAAGTAAACTTCGTCCGGACTCCTACGGGAGCCGGACTTCGCCCCTAACTTCAATCACAGGTAGACCTCGCCCAGACTCCTACGGGAGCCGGACTTCAAGCTCCTGTCGCAAGCGACCCACTCCGAGTCACCGCTGCAAATGAACTACTTCAAGTCTCTACCGCGAGCGGCCTTGGCCGAGACTCCTCGACAAATGATTCCCGTTCGGGCTCCTACGGAGATCGGACCCCAACCGAACTTCGACCGACAGGCCTGGGCCCCCTGGCAGGCCGCAGTAACGGCCACGACTCTGCTCCGCTCCCTGCGATGGATTCCACACAGCTCCATCACTCTCTAACAGGCCGCAGTAACGGCCACGACTCTGCTGCACTCCCTGCGGCGGGTGCTGCGCGGCTCCACTACTCCTTGGCAAGTCACGACAATGAACACCGCTCAACTGATTCCATGTGGCGAGCCATGGTGACAGCCATGACTCCACCCCATTACTCCTCATGATAAATTCCTCCTGGCCTCGTGTGGCCCACGACGAGTCGGTTACAAATGATCGCTATCAATCTATTGCTCCCCCTGCCTATAAAAGGGGACCCCAGATACGTTATTGAAAAAGCTCTCATTTTTTACCTAGAAACTCTGCTAAAATTTTTGTTCGAGCACTCCATTCTTGTTGAGGTAGAGAACTGACTTGAGTGTCGGAGGGTCTTGCCTGAGCAACCCCACCTCCGATTTAGACTTCCTTTGCAGGTCCCGACGACGACCGTGACTCCCTCGACTCCGGCTTCTCCGACGTAGGCAGATTTTTGCACCAACAATTATAATTTTTATTTTTTTAAAATTTAAAATTATAATTTTTATTTTTTTTTATTTTTTTTGAAGAATTATAAACTCATCACTTGAAATGATATTTTTAAAAACACCATTTGAAATGTCATTTTTAAAAATACCATTTCAAATGGCCATTTCAAATGGCGAGTTTAATTTTTTTTTTATTGTCTACGAGGAAAAAGGGTGGAAAAGGGATGGTGATGTGGACACTATAAAATATTATTTTGAATGACATTTTATAGGATTTGTATTAGTTTGATAAATAAGTTAAAAATTATATTATTTTTATAAATATATTTTTTTAAAAATTATTTAGGTAATGCACTCATCGTTAGACGCTAGAGAATCTTTTTTTTGGTTTTGCATGCTTTGGAATCAAGTCATAGGGGCAATAAGCATCTCCCTTTTGTCGGCAAGGTAAACGAGTAGCCGCTTAGTTTGACTTTAAAAAAATGGAGGCCAAGTCAAAGTGCTTTACCTAAATAATTAAAAAAAAATTATTTATAAAAATAATATAATTTTTAAATTATTTACCAAACTAATGCAAATCCTATAAAATGCCATTCAAAATGGTATTTTATAGTGTCTACATCACCATCCCTTTTCCACCCTTTTTTCACGTGGAAGATGAAAAAAAAAAACTTGCTATTTCAAATGGCATTTTTGAAAATGTCATTTGAAATGGTATTTTTGAAAATATCATTTTAAATAATATTTTCAAAAATACCATTTCAAGTGACGAGTTTAATTATTAATTTTTTTAAAAAAATAAAAAATAAAAAAATAAAAAATAAAAAAATAAAAAATTATAATTTAAATTTTTTAAAAATTAAAAATTATAATTTTGATTCAAATAAAAATCATCATTTCAAATTAGTATCTCTATTTTAAATTATCTTTTTTAAAAATATCTGAAAAAAATTGATGTAAAAAAAATGAAAAAATCATAAAAAAGAAAAAAGAATTAAAAAAAATAAAAATTATAATTCTAAATTTTAAGAAAATAAAAATTTTAATTTTAATTAAAATAAAAATCATCATTTCAAATTACAATCCCCTTTTCAAATTATTTTTTTTAAAAAAATACCATAAAAGAAGAAAAAAATGTGAAAAAAATAGAAAAAATAAAAATTATAATTTTAAATTTAAAAAAATAAAAATTTTAATTTTAATTTAAATAAAAAAATATCATTTCAAATACTTTTTCAATTTCAAATTAATTTTTTAAAAAAAACATTCAAAAAAATATCTTAAAAAATTAAAAAAATAAAAAATCCCATTAAAAAAGAGAAAAAAAATAAAAATTATAATTTTAAATTTAAAAAAATAAAAATTTTAATTTTAATTTAAATAAAAAATATCATTTCAAATTACTTTTCCCATTTTAAATTAATTTTTTTAAAAAAATATCTCAATAAAAAATACCATAAAAAATATCCCAATAAAAATTACTTTCCCAACTTTTTTTGGGATATTTTTTTAAAAAAATAATTTGAAATGGAGAAAATAATTTGAAATGATATTTTTTATTTGAATTAAAATTAGAATTTTTACTTTTTTAAATTCAAAATTATAATTTTTATTTTTTTCTCATTTTTTTCTTCTTTTATGGTATTTTTTATTTTTTATATTTTTTAAGGTATTTTTTGGGATATTTTTTAAAAAAATTAATTTAAAAAGGAAATTATAATTTGAAATAATGATTTTTATTTGAATTAAAATTAAAATTTTTATTTTCTTAAAATTTAGAATTATAATTTTTATTTTTTTTCAATTCTTTTCTCTTTTTTCTTTTTTTATGGTATTTTTTATTTTTCTTGCACCAATTTTTTTTTCAAATATTTTTTTAAAAAGATAATTTGAAATGGGGATACTAATTTAAAATAATTATTTTTATTTGAATCAAAATTATAATTTTTTTTAATTTAAAATTATAATTTTATTTTTTTTTATTTTTTTATTTTTTTTTGATAAATTAATAATTAAACTCGTCACTTGAAATGGTATTTTTGAAAATACCATTTGAAATGGTGAGATTAATTTTTTTTTTCATCGTCTACGTGGAAAAAGGGTGGAAAAGGAAAGGTGACATGGATACTATAAAATGCCATTTTGATTGACATTTTATAGGATTTGCATTAGTTTGATAAATAAGTTAAAAATTATATTATTTTTATAAATAATTTTTTTTAAAATTATTTAGGTAAAGGACTCCAAATATGCAAGGGATCGAGCTGTACCTTTTGTCTGGTTGATTGATGCTAACCATTAAACCATAATGTAGATCTCAAGGCACTCCAACCTCCCTCTCCCATTTGTCTGTGTATCTCGAAGCGGTCATTCCACATTGCAACGGTGGATTTTGTAAAAAAAATGAATCATTCTTTTCAATTCCCAAAAAAATTAATACAATAAAGATCTAATCAAATTATTTTTATAAATAAATATTTTTATATAATAAAAATTATTTTAAGATGATCCATCGATCGAATCAACCGTTCAAAATGACTTGATGAAACTACACCAAATGTAGGCTCAAGATTTGAACCCCAAGTCCACTTCAAGCCATCAGCTTGACTAGCCACTTGAGGAAAGCCTGTGACATATGTTCACAATTAACAACCTTGATTCTATAATTAGCGGATAGATTTTTCTCCACATAAATAGCTAGAATGTAGCCTAATGGTCTAGAGAATCAGATCCAACGAACCTACAGATTCCGACTAACAATCTACGGGCTCAACCTCTGAATAAAAGAGGTACAAAAGGGATCCCAAAATAAGCAAGTTGAGCTGGGAGGAGGAGAAGGGCATCCTAGTCTCCTACAATCTCTCTCTCTCTGTTCTCTTAACTATTTCTAAAGCTCTGACTAAGTTAAATATCTGAGAGTCCCTTGCTAGAACACCCCCAGCAAGTGTAGACTTCCTTCGAAATTTCGGTGTTATAGAACAGAGTCCTTCTCCTAACAGTATTCTACTGAAGATAGGATGGATTTAAATAAAAGATTTGATAAACTTTAAGGTTATCTAAACTATGCAGTAAGGATAAGAAAAGAAATTAAACTTACTAAGAGCCTGGTTGGATTGGTTTGTTAATGTTTGAAGCAGAAGAAAAAGAAGAAATCCAAATCTAGAATCATGTGATCACTGTCCTAAGGTAAATTTTTGACTCTCTTACCGATGTTTATCGAAAATTCTATCTCAAGATACGATCAGGATACCCTCCCTTAGAGCACGATCATAGAAAGGGTTGACAGCCCTTCTTTAATACTCAGCGATAAAATTAGAAACAGAAACAGAAAGAGCAATGGAAAAAAGGAAAAAAGAGTTCTTAAAACACTGGACTCTCGGAGACAGAATAAAAAAGATTACTAATTTTCAGATATCTCACAAGCTAGGACTCATGGTCTTTTATAGACCACGAATAGACGCCTGCAGAAGACTCTTCTATCGATGGATCCAAAGAAAGGTGATCGATCAAAGAAAAGTTCGATATTTGGGATAAATGGTCACTTGACCATTTGACTGTGAAGAGATGCGAAGCGATCGATCAGAGAATAAGTGAAGAAATAAAATAAAATAATAAATGATAATACAAAATATGATAAAAAATAAAATATTTTGCTATCATTGTGCGCGCACGTGCAAGCCAAGCTAGGCAGGACTGGTGCATGCATGTGAAATAGAAAATCTACATCCCCCCAAGGCCCCCCAAGCAAAGGAGGATAAAAAAAGATGGGTTATAAGCATCTAAAATAAATTGTACCT
The DNA here is from genome assembly GCF_000442705.2 of Elaeis guineensis. Lineage (NCBI taxonomy): Eukaryota > Viridiplantae > Streptophyta > Magnoliopsida > Arecales > Arecaceae > Elaeis > Elaeis guineensis. Next base: position 61,598,428 of record NC_026003.2, read on the forward strand.
TTTCAATATGGGACTAAAGCAAGTCAAGACCAATAGAGGACTTTGGAGAGAAGGAAAATTTTGAGTTTTCCCATCAAAAACTTTAACAATCCCCCTTAAAACTCAAAATTTTTAAAATGAATGTTACTGATTATTTAATATCAAAATAAATGAAAACTTTATTGTTGAGTATTTATAATATACAATGGGTGAAGTATTTTAACCTCACTTAGTGTAGATAATCAGTACATTAAATATGACATAAAAAGTATTAAAATATTAGATATTTAATCTTTATTATTTTATATTTGACACTTATTATGCTATTTTTTAGAAATTATTAGTCATGAAGATTTAATCACATTAAGCCTAATTAAGCTCAAATTCAAACTCAATTTCATCATGTACATAGTAAGAAACATTGAGAATGGAGAACAAGCCAAGAAGCCCAAAAATCAGCCTAAAAACCAATCAAAATCTGGCCCAGAACCAATTTTTAAGCCTCCGATGTATGGTAGACCAATCGGCTGGTCCACAGATCTTTGTCATGGTCCACAAAAATAGAATTTCGATCTATTGTTGTGGTCCATGGAGAGGCAAGCTGAGTTTTGTGCTGATCAATGGCCCAAATGATTTCCTATGCAATCGGACGATCTGTGTTCGTTGTCAGTGGAAAAACTAAAATAGAACTGATTTTTTAGCATAATCTAATGGCTAAAAATAAATCTGAAGCCTGATCTGATGGCCAGCATCGTCCCCAACTTGATATAGGCCTGATGAAGTGAAATCTGAAGCGTTTAAACTTGATCCTACGGTTAGAAATTCGATTTCACGCACAAACACATTTGGGACGTGATTTGAGAGGTTTGAAACATCTAGGAATCCTGTTAAGTAATGTATTTCATGGATAGGAAGGAGTTTTGATAAGAGAGGGCTAGGAAGGCTATAAAAAAGACCCCAGGCTACAAAAAAAAAGTCATCCAAGAGAGGAAGAGGCATAGAGAGGGGGCAGTAGGCAAGACTTGAGTTGAAGGCTGCTTCAAGGCAAAAGGTGCTGACAAAAAAATTTTATCTCCTATACCATCTCCACACTTATACCATCTCAAAAATTAGATCTAAAGAGGAAGAAGAAGAGGAAGCCCAGTTTGCTCTAAGGAGTTTGAAGAAAAAAAGAGAGGTCATTAACTATCTTCCTGATGAGACTGCACCCATCGACTTTGAAATCTTTGTTACATTTTTATTTTATTTACTTATTATTTTAAATTTTTTATAATTAAATTTTATTTTAAATTAATATAAAATTTATTTTTATACTTTTAAATTTCTATCTTTTATTTTTATTACAAGTAGATGCTAAGATCTAGTTAGTAGATTTTAGTACCAAACTTTTCTTGTGCACTTTTAATTTTTACTTTCGATTGCTGTGTTTCTTTAAAATTTTTGTAATAGATTTAGATTTTAATTAACATAAGATTTAAATTTTTGTAAGTAAAAGCTAAGATCTAAATAGTAGATCTTAGTATCGAGTTTATCTTTCTTATTGTTTAATTCCTATCTTCTATTTACAATTCTATTTTCAAAATCTTTCTTTTTTTTATAAAAATCAAAGTTATCAAATCAAAGCACTGCCTTCTCTGTGGATTCGACTCGACTCGCTACTCTCTATATATTTTTAATTTTTTTAAAAGTCAGATTTAAATTGATAATCATGATGTCCTAACGACAACATCATGAGATATCAAATTTGGCACCGTTATCGAAAAGGCATGAGTGCTAAGATTTTTGATTTCTTTGATTTCTTATGAATACAGCTTACTAACTTTTTTTTATTTTTCTTACAGAAAAAAGAGAAAGCAAGCTTCAATTTTTGCTTGGTGAGATCAATCCTAACCCTAGATTTCTTTTCTTTTTAGCATTATTTGCTTTCTTTTCAAATTAACTTAAAAATAACCCACTTAAACCTAATTAAAACTTTATGACAAGAGTAGAATCTTAATTGCTTAGAGCATCCATCATTTAGATTTACTTTTTGGTGATTACTTGAGATAACGTAAGTCTCTCAAGTTTAATTAGTTTCATGCATCAAATTTAGTTGTATAGAATCTCTTGTTTAAAATTAGTTGTGCATATTCATCTTAAATCAACTTAAGGGCAGCACCTATTAACAAGATAAGGTAAGAATTTTGTCACCCTTTCTTAGCCTAAAAACAATCAATCAGTATCCCTCATTAACCCAAGCCTCTAAATTAAAATTAACTAGACGTCAGCCTCTAAGAAACTCGAGCTCAATAGAACAAGTGACCCCAAAAGTTGAACCAGATCGAATCTAGTTGATCAATTGGTGTCTAAAAAAGTGGTTCAGAAACTATGTCCCAAAGGAAGATGGTTATTTAATTTGTTTTGTTCACTGATCTGATCGACTTAGTTAGTGTCTAAGGAAAGCAACAGGGAGACCCCCATCAACCTTACACATACCTAACCAGTTGGTTGGTTAGGTTCGTACTTGGAGTCCTTGATAGTGAAAAAATAGTACCCTACAAGCCAATCGCATGGGGATGCGAAGAGACTTTTTTTTATTTTCTTCCTACTCATTTGCATAACATTAGTTATTTTTATTCATGAGATATTGTATTTTATCATTTGCTGCATCATATTTTTATGATTATGATAAACTCCATAGATTAAGGTAATAATTTTAGGGCCATGATGAGATCATGCCAGTGAGATCTAAAATCTTGATAGCTCCAATCTAAAATATTTTCAGTCATTGAATCATCGAGTCGGAGATCGATGATACCGGTAAGATTGGTACATCCTATGTATGCTCAATGGAGAGGGTGGTTGATCTCACAATCACTTATATGGTGACACTAATACAAAGATGTAGGTACTCATTAGAGATGAGTTCACTGAACTGACTTGCTGAAAGAATATTTGATGGAGCCTTACAGCATATCAACAGATGGTTCTTCAGTGGGAGTGGTGCATATGATCCTTTGACCTGAGATCACCATGGTACCTTATGTACATGGATTCTTACTTTGGTTTATTCCCTAACACACCACTTTGAGATGTGTGTGGGATATTCTAGGTATGGTGAAGTGTGCATGGAGATTGTGAGTTGTCAATAAGGAATCAGTCACTCCTTATAGGAGGAGAGAACATCTTATGTGATCACATAGGATGATGACTTTGAGAGTCTCAAGTCAGAGTAGAGATGAACAGTAAAAATAATTTCTACTGGTTCATCAATCGAGTCATCATCATCAGATCAAGATACATATGAATAGGTATTTGGATTTGACATATTTTCATACCCATAGTCTTTTCGGGATGTTATGTAATCGAAGGATTGAATTGCACGATAACTCGCAATGGAAGGATAATTTTGGTATTTTTATCAAATTTTAAATCTTTTGGATAGTCATGACATATTGTTAGATATCAATCTTGACTTATGACTTATCAGAATTAAAAGAGTTTAATTCAAGAATCAATTAGGAAGAGTCCTAGTTGATTGGGACTCTCGAGCTGACCTAATCCAATCAGATTAGGGTTACGTCGAGAGTTTGGATCCACTGCTGGTTAGATTTAGAACCCAATGGATCACACATAATAAAATTTGATCTTAATCTAATCTATTTAAATTTATTATAAATTTAATGGGTTAATTAAATTGCTAGCACATGAATTAACCCAAGTTCTCAATTAGGTTTAGTGCAAAGGTGTTTGAGCTAACTTAAGCTTATTGCTTTGACCTAATGTGATTGGGTTTGAACCTATATTTAAATAGATTGCTGATTTGAATTTTATGAAAGTGTTCCATGTGAAATCATCTTCTCCATGTCAAAACCATATGAGAAAAAATTTGTGGCATCATTTATTTGGGCATTTAAGGAAAGGAGTCCTTCTCCTTTACTTATCTTAAATTTCTTACCAACTTCCACATGTCCCTTAATTTTGTGCGCCATCAGATAGGGCTTTGGGACATGTGGATGTGGAAGAGGAAAAGCAGTCCTTCTCTAAGAAGGAACTCCATGCCAAAATAAATAGGGATGCCATACTTTTATGCGATGAGAAGTGAAAGAGTCCAATTCTTTTAAAACTCTTAATTTCTTCTTTTATTTCTCCATGAGTTTTTTATTTCATCATGTCATATGATGGCTCTTTGAATTATGGATGTAGAAGAGAAGGAAGAGTCCTTCTCTAGCAAGGAGTTTGAATGTCAAAAATTATTTGGACCCTCCCTTATATGCATTGAGTTTATGGAAGAGTCCTTAATGGTATGGACTCTTTGTTTCTCACGTTAATTCCTGTTTCTACACACAATATGATTGTGTATTAATTTTTTCAAGTAGAGGAAGAGTCCTTCTATTGGTCAATCACTTCTTTTTCTATGTCATCTACTTGTATTTCATGTTAAAAATTAAATGAAGGCATGTAAGAATGAAGGGACGCCAAGAGTTGGCGTCCCATGGTGTCGCCCCTTATTTCCTATAAATAGGGGGTGTTACAACGAGGCTTAATGTGACAAATTAGGCTGAGAGTTTGCATAGAAATGATAGAAAAATGATAAAAAAATATAAGGAAAAGATAAAAAAAGGGAGAGAAAAATAGAAAGGAAGGGAAGAGTGAAAATGAAAGGTAGGAGATGCTTGTCCAAAAATCAGATTGTTCATGTGTTGAATATCAAATCTGATTTGTGTGTGGTGAGATCTTTTGAGGAAGGATTTCTAAAGAGATATTAGTAGAGGTCATGAAGGTGTACAAGCAGTGGTGCAATCAATTCTTACGAAGGACGGTCGGCAGTGAGCTTGCGAAAAAGGCTGCAGCACCATGTCGAGTTGGGAAGGGCCCTGATCAATTCTATGTGGATCACCGTTGGAGGGATTCTACTTTGAAGTCTTATGGGGTCTCAAAATTTTTAAATCATGGTCTTTTCATTGGTATATAACTTCTGATCTCTTCCTGATGTGTATGTTTTTGATCATTTGATTGTATTCATCAAGGGGTTCTTAGGGCTTTTGTGTTCCAGTAGACTAGTTTAAATATTAAACTTTATTTTCAATTATTGAATGCATGCTAAAATTTTAAAAATTCATATTTCACTGCATCACCAAAATTCAACAGTGGTATCAGAGCCATCCTTGATTGATTCAATCAAATTTCATGTTATTTTTGTGATATGGATTAGATCCAATTCAAACTATGTCCAAATCAAATTTTTTGATTGATGTTTCGTTAATGTTTATGATATATTTTTATTTATGATAAAGTGTTATCAATCCATGATCGAACTTTGGATATATAAATTCTATGTTTTAGACTTGTGAAATAAATTTAAATTAGATCCTATGATCTAGTTTTCGATGGAATTGAAATCCAGTGCATGTGATGTGCGGAGCTTTGGAATGCTACATATGGATGTAGATTGCTAAGACTTAGGGTTCTTGCATTTGATATATCTACCTTAATGAAGCTAATTGTACTTAGCTCATACTAGGTCAATAGAGTATGTCAAAAACTGTAGTGAGTTTATTGTGCTATCCACAAGATTTACTATAATGATTGGTATGATGTTGACTTAGTGATGCTTATGATATATTCTGGTAGTGCTATCTTGTTGTGCTATCCACAAGGATAGTATTATTCAGGTATGATCATATAAGTTGAAGGGTATGACTTAACTAAAATACTATAGTTTATTATGCTATCCACAAGGATATAAGTATTTTAGAGATAAAAGTTATGTTGAGAGTTGCATGAGATGTAATTAGTAAAGAGTTACTTACCTTTGAACACATAGGAGCTTGTTATGCCATCCACAAGACTTTTTATGAGGAATTGGGATCTCAACCCCACTAAAGAACTTTATGATAAAGTTTTTTGATTTCATACTTAAGGGCTATAAAATTTGTTAAAATAGTGGGAGACATAATTAGATAAAAATATCGTCTAACTTGTGCATGTCATCATGAGTAGTCCTTGAATGTTCTTATATACACATATGCATCTTTACTATCACTATATAGTAAATTTTTTAAATAGACCGAACATCATGAAATGGTTGAAGAAAAGAAGGTGAAAAATATCTTTATTAGGATATCTAATTTAGTATTACAGTAATAATAAATATTAGAATTAAATTATAAAAGTTATCTTGCAAGTATGAAGCAGGAGAAGGATGCAAAAGTTGCATCTGCTAATAATTTGTATGAGATACAAATTAATTATCATTGAGTATTTTAGCTTTAAATATTGGGTATGTGATATCTTATATAGGTTCTACTTATACAAAGTGTTGCTGAAACTATAAAGCTGAAGTAAGATGACTACTTGCCTTTTGACATCGATGGATAGTTCATTCATGCTGAGGCTGTAGGAACCTATATAATCTTATAGTAAGATTTAGAAACTAGTAGATCGTTGTTATGTATCTGAATTTATCAGAAACATTATTTTAAATCTTTTGCTAATGGAGCATAGTTTTGAAATTAATGTAAAGAGTAAAAGTTACTCTCATTCCGATAAATTTTAGGACTATGGTCTCATGTTTCTGTCACTTAATAATGTTGTTCTTCATAATTGATAAGAATAAGAAATAAATATATGACGGTCACATATCTTAGGGCAAGTAAGGTATTAGGTCTTGAACATATGGATGTTCAAAGACTAATAATATCTCGACCCAAAGATTGACACTTCATATGTGATATAGTGTATTCCCTAATATGCTTCATAAATTTTAATTCTCATACTGAAAAAATATCCTAGAAGTTGCTGTATATATTTTGAATTAGATATCAATAAAATCTGTAACTACCACTCTATATGAGATATGAAAAAGGCCAAAGGTAGATTGCCCAACTTATGTGAAAAGAGTTGACGTACATATTTATGTTGAAATAAGTTCATATAAGTTTGTAGGTTATCCTAAAAGAGTAGTATGTGATACTATTTCTATCATCCTACTGGACAAAATATATTTTTGTCAGTAGACATGCCACCTTTTAGGAAAAAAAATTTTTCTAAGAAGGGGACAGTGGGAGGATAATTGAACTTGAGAAGTTCAAGACCTATGAACTATCCTATCATAACCCATGGAATGTCCATGAGTTAATCCTCAACCACATGTGCTCATTGATGAGGCACAACCATGACACACACATCATCACCAAAGGTCAATTCGAGTATGTAATGTACCACTCAAATATGGTTTGTTATTGAGAATGACGATATACTATACATCTGTTGGATTCTGACCATGAAATGAAAAGTAATTTTCAAAAATTTTAAAATCATACAAATAAGTAGTTCTATCATATAAAACTATCATGCCGGAATCCAAACCCTAGAATCACCTTGCCGATATCGATCAAAGCAAAAACAAGCATGCAAAGGGATAGAATTTTATACTTTCATCAAAATAAAAAAGTGGCACATTGATGTTCTCCATGAGACTCCAAGATAGAAGTCCTCCAATGGTGATCTACATGAAAGTTGGCCAAGGTCTTTCCCAACTGGTGTGCTACCGCAGCCTTATCTTCTCAAGAATATTATTGGCTTCAAACTTACGTCATGATCGTGCCAAAGCTTAGTTACTTTCGATCTTACCACTAGAACAACACCAAGAAGACACTCTTCAGATGTCATACAATCTAAGATTTGATTTTTAACTCTAACATATGAAAATCAAATCCTAGGGCACACTAGCAACACTTGCTAAAAAATTCACTACCCTTCTTGCAACTTTTGCCACTCAAATTTATCTTTCTTTTCTCTTAAAATTTTTCTAAAATTTTTCTTATATTTACTACATCTCTCTTATTTGATTTTAATCAAAAATCATAGCAATCAGCCATTTGGGGCATCCCCTATAAATAGGGGACCAAGGGACGTCACATGGGATGAAGGGGCACCAACCTTTGGCGCTTCAACTTCCCACATGGTGAATAAATTCACTGAGTAAACTTTTAGCATTCTAGATAATTGCAGTAGAAGGACTCTCCTTTTTCTATATGTCATTAAAAATCCAATAAATTTTGGTGACAAAACATAGGAGATCTGGTTAGAAAAATATGGCAACACGTAAAAATTAAGAGCCTTCATTAAGAAGGACTCTTCATTCACATGCCAAAAATAAGGGGGCGGCATTTATTTTTTACTGTAGGTTCTAATGGACACAGAAGACTCCTTCTCTACTTAAAACTATTTTAAGTTGGATAAGATTTCAATCCAAATTGACCCAATCCTATTAGGTCAAAGGCAACTGGTCTAGGTTAGCTCAAACACTTTGAACTAAACCAATTTAGGAACTTGAGTTAATACAATGTGCTAGCATATCAAATTAACCATAAAATTTATATTAAACTCTAATTAGATTAGACTAAAGTTAAATCTCAAAGTGTGTAATCCATTTGGTTTCAAATCTAGCCAGCAGTGGACCCAGACTTTCGACATAATCCTAATTCGATGAGATTAGATCACCCGAAGAGTTCCAATCAACTTGGACTCTTTCAAATTGATTTCAAAATCATATTCTTTCAATTTTGATGAGCTCATAAGTTAAGATTAATGTCTAACAATATGTTATGACTATCTGAAAGATTTAAAATTTTGATAAAAAATTATCAAAATATCTTTTAGTGGCAAGTTCTCGTGTAATTCAATCCTTCAATCAAACAACATTCCAGATGAGATGTGGATATAAAAATATATCAAATTTAATTATTTATCTATATGTATCTCAATTTGAAGGTGATGATTCAGTTGATAATATATTAGAAATCATTTTCTAATTATCATCCTGCTTTGGCCAAAGTCTTTCAGAATCACCGTCCTATGAGATCACATAGGATGTACGCTCTCTTTATTAGGAGTGATTAATCTCTTATTTATCACTCATAACCTCCATGCACACTTCACCATATCTAGAATACCTCACACAAAGATCAAAGAATCAAGTTAGGTAGTGAACCAAAATATGGATCCAAGTACACAAGGTATCATGGTGACCTCAGGTCTAAAGATCACTTACACAACTCTCACTAGAGAATCATCAGTTGACATGTAAATAAGACTTCATCTAATATTCTCTCGTAGGTCAATTTAGTGAACTCATTCTCTAATGAGCACCCATATCCTTGTATTAGTGTCACCACATAAGTGATTGTGAGATCAACCACCCTCATTTCTGAGCATACATAGGACATGCTAGTTTTACCAGTATCATTGATCTCTGACTCAATGTACCAATAATTAAAAATATTTTAGATCAAAATTATCAAGGATTTAGACCTCACTGGCATGATCTCATCATGGCCTTAAAACTATTGTCCAGACTTATGGGGTTCATTATAATCTTAAAAAATACTAAAATACAGCATATAATGAATAAAAAATATTTATTTATTAATAATTTAAATATCAATTATATGAGTTCAAAAGATAAATATAATAAATATCCTATCGCATCTCATATGTGATTGACTTATAGGATATTATTCTTTCAATCTCTCACTTGCACTTAAAGCCAATCGTTCCTATACTTGATACCCATGCAATCAAGGTGGCGGTCAAACTAGTGCATCGACAAAGCCTTGGTGAATGGGTCCGCTATATTGTTCTTGGTGTCAACTCGCTCCACAATCACATTGCATCTTTCGACAATCTTTCGAATAAGGTGGAACCATCTTAGGATGTGCTTGAATTTATGGTGAGACCTTGGTTCTTTGGCTTGAGCAACTGTCCCAGTATGGTCACAATAAAGAAGCACTGATTGTTCAATCTTCAGAACCACACCCAACTCTATGACTAATTTTTTCATCCAGACAGGCTCCTTAGCAGCCTCACTTGCAGCAATATACTCAATCTCAGTGATCAAGTCAGCAATAGTTTACTGTTTGGAACTTTTCCAACTTACTGCACCACCATACAAGGTGAACACATACCTAGATATCAATTTGCTATCATCTGGATCAGATTGAAAACTAGAATTGATATAACCTTTCAGTTTTAAATTAGATCCATCATATATTAGAAAATATGTCTAGTCCTTCTCAAGTACTTAAGTATGTTTTTCATAGCTTTTCAATGATCCTCCTCGGGATCAGCCTGAAATCTACTTACAATGCCTAGGGCATAAGCAACATCAGGTATGGTACATAATATAGTATACATTATTGATCCTACTATCGAAGCATAAGGAATAAAACTCATTCTATTTCTCTTTTCAGGTGTCTTAGGAGACATCTTCTTAGAGAGTTGTATGCCATGACCTATGGGTAAGTAATCTCTTTTACTTCCCTCCATATTGAACCTCTTCAACACAAGATCAATGTACCTAGACTGGGATAAGCCTAGCATCCTTTTCGATCTATCCCTACAGATCTTTATACAAGTATATAGGTTGCTTCACCCAAGTCTTTCATGGAAAACTTTTGTGATAGTCAAGTTTTGATCGATTGCAACATCAGGATATCATTTTCAATGAGCAGTATGTCGTCCATATATAAGACCAAGAAGACAATAGCACTTCACTAGTCTTCTTGTACACATAAGATTCATCCATATTTTTGATAAAGTCAAACGATTTGACTGTCTCATCAAAATGGATGTTCCAACTCCTAGATACTTGCTTCAATCCATAAATAGATCTATTCAGCTTGCATACCTGATTTGCTCTCCTACTTGAGGTAAATCCCTCTGGTTGAGTCATATAGACTTCTTCCTCAAGATTTTCATTGAGGAAGGCAGTCTTGATATCCATCTATCAGATCTCATAGTCATGGTATGCTGCTATAGCAGGCATTATCTGAATAGACTTGAGCATGGCTACTGACGAAAAGATTTCTTCATAATCAACACCTTGTTTTTGCCTGAAACCTTTTGCCACAAGCCTGACCTTCTAGGTCTCTACTTGGTCATCTGCTCAAATCTTTTTTTTGAAGATCCATTTGCAGTCTATTGAGGTCACACCCTCAGGCGCATCAACCAAAGTCTATACTTGGTTGGCTTACATGGAGTCTATTTTGGATTTCATGGTATTTAGCCACTTGTCAGAGTCACTACTCATGACAGCTTCCGAATAGGTCGTAGGTTCATCATTCTCAATGATGTGGGATGTATTATCATTCTTAATGATAAATCCATACCTGAGTGGTACACTATGTACTCTTCTTGATCTTTGGAGAAGAGGTGTGTGTAGTGGCTGTGCTTAATAATGGACACATCTGGTTAAGAACTGTTTAGTGAATCTTGGATGGTTTGTAGATTTTGAACTTCCTCAAGTTCGACGGACCTCCCACTACCTCCTTCTTGGATAAACTCTTTTTCCAAGAAAACGACATGCCTACCAACAAATACTTTTTGTTAAGTAGGCTTGTAGAAGTAGTATCCTATACTCTCCTTGGGATAACCTTCAAATCTGTATTTTTTTGATCTAGCATTCAGCTTATGTCCATCAACATTTTTCACATAAGCAGGGCAACCCCAAATCTTAAGATGATTAAGATTGGGTCTTTTCTCTTTTTATATTTCATATGGAGTGTTAGAAATAGATTTCATAGGTACTTTATTTAAGATATACATTGCAGCCTCGAGGGCGTATCTCCAGAAGGATATCAAAAGATCCATGAAAAATATTATAGACTACACCATATCTAATAAGGTACAATTCTTTCTTTTCATAATTTTATTTAATTATGAAGTATAAGGAGGTATCCATTGAGAGAGTATTTTATTTTGCTTCAAATAATTGAGGAACTCACTAGATAAGTATTCTTCTCCTCGATCCGATCGAAGAGTTTTAATATTTTTACCAATTTATTTCTCAACCATTCTTTGATACTCTTCAAATTTATCAAAAGCTTCGGATTTATATTTCATCAAATATACATATCCAAACCTAGACTTATCATTAGTAAATGTGATGAAGTAAGAGTATCCTCCTCTGGCTTGAATCGATATTGGACCACACTTATCAGTATGTACAAGGTCTAAAATATCACTCGCCTTTTCTCCATGTCCAGTAAATGGAGTCTTGGTCATTTTTACTATGAGGTAAGATTCATAAGTTTCATATGATTCATAATCATAAGGATCAAAAAAATTATCTTTGAATAACTTTTTAATCTTTGACTCATTTATATGGCCAAGTCGGCAGTGCCAAAGGTATGTGACATTCATATCTTCTCTCTTTCTTTTCTTCATATTATCAATATAAAATATATTATCATTAAGTAAAATAAATTGAAGACCATTATCAATAAAAGCACTTCCATAATATTCATTAGAAAAAATAAATAGAACAACCATTGTTCTTTGCAATTATTTCAAAATCTTGTTCCAATAACAATGATACAGAAATAATATTTCTAATAATATCAGGAATATAATAATAGGTCTTCAGTTCTAAAATTTTGTCCGAAGGTGACTTCAAAACTCTAGTTCCTATGGTTTCAGTTTGAATGGACTTTCCACTAGCACTGAACAGTACAAAGTCATCTTTATTCAGATTCCTTATTTTTTGTAGATTTTGTAATGATTTACAAAGGTGTAAGCTACAGGTGGTATCTAATACCCAAGAATCTAAAAATGAAGTACTTAATGATAAATTAGTTTATATCATATACAAACTTTTAGTAACATTTGTCGGTTTCATGGTTGCAAGATATTCCTTGCAATTCCTCTTCCAGTGGCCCTCCTTGCCACAGTGATAGCAAGTACCTTTGGCGGAGATCTTCTTCATCTTCTTCTTGGAGATGCTAGCTTTAGGATTTAATTTTTTCTTAGAACCCTTCTTTGCCTTCTTCTTGCTGATCTTATCAACATGAAGGACCTGAGCCTTTTCACCTCTGAAATGGTTCTCTATTGTTTTCAACATATTCAGCAGCTCAAACAGGCTAATGTTTAGTTTGTTCATATGATAATTTATAATAAACTAAGAAAAGAAGTTAGAAAGAGACTGTAGAATCAAATTCTGGCTTAGTCACCATCCATGGCAAAATCCAATTATCTTAGATGAGTGATCAAATCAATCATCTTTAGAACATGTGTTTGTATGGAGGTGCCTTCAATCATACGGGCATGGAACAACTGCTTCGATATCTCATATCGAGCAGTTCGACTTTGTTCCCCATATAACTCTTTAAAATTAAGAAGAATAGAAGAAATGTCCATGACCTCATGCTATCTCTGGAGCTCGTTGCTCATGGAGGCAAGCATGATGCAATTGACAGTCACACTGTTATCTTTCCACATTTTATATATAGTCCTATCCTCCTCGGAAGCATCTTCTCCAAGAGAATCTGAAGCAGGTGTATCCAGAATGTAGGAGACTTTCTCTTGAGTGAGAATAATTCTCAAATTTCTTAACTAATCGACATAGTTAGGTCCAGTCAACTTGTTTGCATCTAGGATACCTCCAAGTGAAAGTGAGGATGCCATGTGTATAGTTAATCTACAACAATAAGAATATAATATAAGCAGACAACTCATGATGACATGCATAACTGGACTAGAACTTTTATCTAATTGTGTCTTTCACTATTTTATCGAATTTTATAGCCTTCAAATATAAAAATTGAGAAACATTCTAATATTTTTTAGTGGGGTTGAGATCTCTATTCATCATAAATATCTTGTGGATAGCACAACAAGCATTCATGAGTTCAAGAGTAAGTAACTCTTTATCAATTGTACCTCTACAATTCTCAACATCTTTTATTCTGGCCTCTAGATCACATATAGTCTTATGGATAGCACAACAAACTATAGTGTTCTAGTTAAGTTGACCGTTCAATCCCATATGGTCATACTTAAACAACGCTGCCCTCGTGGATAGCACAACAAAGCAACACTATTCAAATATGCCATAAGTATCAATATGCACTTGATCAATATTATGTCAATTTCTATAGTAAGCCTTATGGATAGCACAACAAGCTCACTAAGATCTTGACATACTCTATCGATCAAGTTTGAAGGAAGGCCATTGTAATGTCTACATCACTTAATCAATCTAAGTCTAAAATTCAACAAGACCAAATTAGCCAGGTAAGTAGGTGGGAGGCTCCCCGTAGCTTTTCTAGACACCAACAGAGTTGGTCAGGCTAGCATATAGACTTAATTAAAAAATCATCATTCATACTTTTCTCGACACTAATTGATTTTAAGAATTTGACTTTTGATTAAAAAGTAATTCCTGATATTACAACTTAATATAATTAAATGAGAGACTTTAAATTGGTCTTGGCACATCCTAATTATGAGTGCATAAAATGTACACTATAAATTATACAAATTTGCATGCTTCAACTATTCATAATAGCAATCACATTATTATGCCAAAAATCATAAAAGGGTGCAATCAAAGTCATAACATATGACTAACAAATTCATATAATATAACAAACCCTAATCTAATTAGGCATGCATAACACCCTTATTTTCTATACATCGATTTAAGCATCATGCTACCATGATAATAAAATTTTAAATTATCATAAATTCATAATTTTAATAATTAAAATTTAAAATCATGGTTCACTAAAAGTCAAAAATAATTTTTGAGTTTGAAGAATCGATGCTAAAAATAATGCTATATTTTTGGCAGGATATGAACATGAATGATTCTATGCTACTAAATTATATTTGTTTGATCGAATCAGATAAGAATAGCTCTGATACCACTGTTAGATTCCAACCATATAGTGAAAAATAATTTTTAAAAATTTTAAAATCATACAAATCAGTAGTTCTTGAAAGAAAAGTGCCCTATAAGCCAATCGCAAGTGCGTTGCGATGAACTTTTCTTTATAATTTTTTAACTCATGAAATGATATTTATTATTTGAGGTATTGATTCATCATATTAGCTGTATCTTATTATGTCTAAGATTATGATGAACCCCAAAGATTAGGACAACAATTTTAGGAGACATGAATGGGTCATGTTAGTGAGACCTAAAACCTTAAAACCCTAATCTTAAACATTTCTGGTTGTAGAAACATTGAGTCGGGGATCAATATTCTGGATAGATAGGTACATCCTATGTATGCTCGATGGAGAGGGTGGCAGATCTCGCTAGCCACTTGTGTGGGACACTAATACAAGGATGTGGGTGCTCATTTGAGAAATGAGTCCACTGAATTGACTCAATGAAAGAGAACATCTTATGGAAGCCTTACTTGCATGTCAAAGATGATTCTCTAAGTGAGAGTTGTGCAAGTGATCCTTAGACCTGAGACCACTATAGAATCTTGTGCACATGAACCCATATTTTAGTTTATACCCAAGTATGGCATTAAGATATGTACGGAGTGTTCTGGATATGATGGAGTATATATAGAAGTTGTGAGTAGGTCAACATGGAATCGATCACTCTTAGTAAGAGGAGATCATATCCTGTGCATTCTCAATCCTAAATAACTTGAGAAAAATCTTTTGGCCAAAAGCAAAAAGAAGATTGAAAGAGTTTCTAATACTTCTTTATTAGAGTCATCATTGGTTAATTGAGAATCGATATGAATATGTGTCTGAGTTTGATATGATTCCATACACATGAACATATTCAGGGTGCAGGGATGATCGAAGAATTGAATTATATGGTAACTTGCCACTGAAGGATATATTTTATATTTTTATCAAAATTTTATATTTTTTGGATAGTCATGATATGTTACTAGACGTCAATCTTGACTTATAGATTTTTGATCAAATTAAAGAGTTTAATTTGATTGCCAATTAGAAAGAATTATAATTGTTGAACTCAGATTAGCTCGATTGGACCTAAATCGATTAGATTGAAATCTAATCAAATTTGATCAACTTATATCTGGACCTACTATCAGCTAGATGTGGAACCCAATGGGTCACACACATATAAAAATTAGCCAAGGATCTTTTTGAAAAAGATTGATTGAAATTTTAGATTCAAACCTTGCTCCTTTGGAGGTCAATTTGGTCTCATCCCTTGCTAATTAGCTAGTCCAATTTAGTGGATATTTAGGTTAGGTCGTGCCACCTGGAAGCAGCCCAAATTGGGGTGCCACATCCCATTTTAACATCAATTATGAAGAGTCTAAGTTGTGAAGGACTCGGCGCAAAACAGGTTCTGCGTACAAGTGTTGGTGTGGGCAGAAGAAAAGAGTCCTTCTGGCATAGGATTAAGATGTGTGTGATAGCCCATATCACCCTCCATTCTCTGGTGCATATCTCAAAGTATGAGATGTATTTTATTTTGAAATTTTTGAGGTGGAGAAAAATTAGAAAAAGAAAGGAAGTCTCGCGCATGCACAGAAGCATCGCATCTCTTTGAGATTTGGAGAGTCCTTCTCCTCATCAAATGCTTTCAAAATAAAATTTATTTTTATAATAGCATTTCACATTTGACAAGATATTTTTGGTAATTTTTTTAGAATTTTTCCAGACTTATTTGATGCCAAACAGATGCCATAATTTTCTCCTCACGCCTGCACGCACGGTGATCAGACTTCACATGAAAGGATGTGAGAACATATCTATTTGTGAGAATTTTTATCCACTCATTATATATTATGAATTAAGATTAAATCCTCTATCCACATAGATTTTTGAGGATTTTTTTGATTTGAGAAGGGATGTGAAAATATCCCTTCTTTGGTTGCATATGTAGAGCAGGGTGCTGATCGACGTATCATTAATAAGAGTCCTTCTGTTTGAAAGAACTCTTATCTCTGATAATCAGATCAGATAGACCTTTTAGATGAGGTGCATCCCTCTCTTTTAGTGTCCCTCTAGTGGCTATAAATTAGCTGGGGCACTAGGTGTTTGAGGTATTCAGAAAGAGTTTCTAATTTTGTCTCTGTTGCTCTCCTTTTTTTCTTACAACCTATCTTAGTTTTAGGACAAGGTTTGGGATTTAAGACAAAGCCTTATCTGGTCATAATAAGGATTGTGAAGGTCCTAAAGAAGGAGGATTAGAAGACCAAAGAAGGTTTTGAAAGGATGGAGTCAGTTTCTTGGAGAAACCTAATCAGTATGAGGCTAGTCGAGTTCTAATGGCTAGAACTCTTGAAGCAAGGTGAAGAAGGAGCGCTGTGTTTGGTTCAATTTTCGTGTAGATCACTATTGAAGGGCAGACACTTGGATGCCATATGAAAATTAAGATTAACGCTATAGGTATTCCTTTTATCTTAATTTATATTTATTATATTTTGATTATTATAATCAAGAATTTTTGGGCATTGGGGTTTTCGGTGCATCGGGTGTTTTGAATAAAAAATTTAAATACCTAATCCTTTCACTACACTACTGAAACCCAGTAGTGGTATCAGAGCCTACCTTGATCTATATAATCAAAGGTTAAATTATTATCTTGATTGTAATCAAGCATGGATTTTTAGCTTGGTTCAAGTCGGGTCAAAGGTTGAACCCAGTTGAACATCCAAACCCTCGCATGTCTTAGAGATGTTTTTAAATATAAAATACATGATGCATGTATAAAATGTTTTTTAGTAGCTTAGTACTCTAATTGAGTTCATCACCAGGCCATCCGGTCATAAGAGCAAGTAGGGTTCAGAGACCCTCTCTTCCTATTCAATAGGGTACTCTTATGGCGCGTTGGGGTGCTATTGTGATGTCATAAAAAAAGAACTACGAAAATAATATTTTATATTTATGCATGTTATTAGAACTTCATGCATATGTGATATACTTGAGATGCTTAGTTATAATCATATTGAATAATTATGATTTCATATCTTAGAGATATGAGTAGATGCCATGATTAGTTGTTATGATTATTAAGATATAACTATAATAGTGTATTATTATGATTGAATTAGGATGTGCTTGAGACCATTAAAGCACTCATAAAAATTATATTAAGTCGTAGTGTTATGAATCAGTAGCTGACCTATTTTTTGAATCGATTAATCAATTGGTGTCTAAGGAGTGTTTCAAGTATGATGGTTTTTTAATTGGTTCCATTGCTGGCCTGGCCAATTTTATTGATGTCTAAGAAAAGTAACGAGGGAACCTCCACCAATTTTAATACTTTTCTGATCAATTAGATTAGTTCGAATCTTGAATAAAGATAGCTCAGTATTTTGAACACTACATATGCCTTCCTTTATGTCTAATCAATATTTATCAAAAATTATAGTAGGTTTGTTGTGATATCTACAAGGCTTGCTATGGGGATTGATGTGGATTTATCTTGGTGCATATTATATGCTTTATAATATATTTGGATATGTTACTTTATTGTGATATCACAAGGACATCATTTTTCAGATATGACTGTATGAAAATGAAGGGTCTGACTTAACTAAAAAATAATATAGTTTGTTGTGATATCTACAAGGCTATGAGTATTTTTAGAGGCAGGTTATGTTGAGAGTTGTATGAGAAGCAATTGGATAGGTTTTCCTATCTTTGAACTCATTGAGGTTTGTTGTGATATCCACAAGGCTTCATTGAGGGATTAGGATCTCAACCCCATTAAGAAATCAGATTAGAATTTCTCGTTTACAATAGGAGAGGGCTATGGTATCCGATAAAATAATGAAAGACATAACTAGTTTAAAAGTCCTCATCTAGTTATGCATGTCAAATATGAGTGGTCTGTTTATACTATTGTTCTTTATTTATGTAGATTTAAGTCTACATTATGGCTTCTTTATTTTCATTGCATGATACTATAAATAAAAATATGTTGATCAATAACTCTGTGGATTGGTTGAGAAACATGCAAATAAAATTCGTATCGAAGAAGAACTCTGATGTTCTGGATATTCCTAACCTTGGGATGGTCAGTGATAATGAGAAGGCAAAAGATGTTCTTAAGAATATCATCTGTTCATTTTGTGGCAAATTTGATCATTGGGAGTATAATTGTAAGAATAATCTTGTAAGATTGAAGCAGGGTGCATGTGTAGTACCAAAAGGTGTGTATTTGATACAGACCTATTTTTTATTGAGTGGTTCAGACTCTGATATCTGGGTATTAGATACCACCTGTAGATTGCATATTTGTAATTCATTACAGTGACTATAGAATATCAAAAGTCTGAAAAGAGGTGACCTCGAGCTCTATGACGCAAGTGGAGAGTCTATTAGCACAGAGGCTGTAGGAACCTGTATGCTTGATTTGCCTTCGGACAAAACTTTAGAATTAAAAAACTGTTATTACATACCAAAGGTCATTAGAAATATTATTTCTATATCTTTGTTGTTAAAACAAAGTTATTAAATAAGGCTAATAGAAAATGGATGTTCCATTTTTTTTTCTAATGAATATTATGGCAGTAGTTATATTGATAATAATCTTTTAATTCGTACACTCAATGAAAATATTTTTTATATTGAAAGAAATATGAAAAGAAAGAGAGAAGATGTGAATATCACATATCTCTAGCATTGTCGCCTTGGTCATATTAGTGAGTCAAGGATTAACAAGTTATACAAAGAAGAATTCTTTGACCCATATGATTATGAATCATTGGGAACTTATAAATCTTATCTCATGGATAAGATGACCAAGACTCCATTTTCTGGATATGGAGAGAGGATGAATGAGTTGTTAGTCCTAGTACATACAGATGTATGTGGATCAATGATAACTCAGGTCAGAGGAGGATACTCCTATTTTATCACCTTAACGAAAGATTTATCAAGGTTTGGATATGTGTATCTTATGAAACATAAATTTGAAGCCTTTGATAAGTTCAAAGAGTATCAATATATGATCGAGAAACAAACTGAAAAAGGTATCGAGATTCTTTGATCTGATCGAGAGAGAGAATACTTATCCATTAAATTTTTTGATCATCTTAAAAGTAAAGGTATTCTCTCTGAATGGATTCCTCCTTATATACCCCAATTAAATGGTGCAGCAGAAAGGAGAAATCACACTTTGATGGATATGGTGCAGTCCATAATGTACTTCACTGATCTTCCAATATCTTTCTAGAGATAATGCCCTAGAGACTGCCACATACATATTAAACAGGGTGCCTTCAAAGTCTGTTGCAAGCACACCATATGAGATATGAAAGGGAAGGAAGCCTAATCTTAAATATCTTAAGACTTGGGGCTGTCCTGCTTATGTCAGAAATATTTTTGGACATAAGCTTAGTGCTGGACCAGATAAGTGTAGGTTTGTAGGGTATCCTAAGGAAACTAATGGATACTACTTCTACCACTTACTAAACAAAAGGTGTTTGTTAGTAGGTATATCATTTTTTTAAAAAATAAACTCATCCAAGAAGGAGGCAGTGGGAGGAATATTGAACTTATAAAAGTTCAGGATCTACAAACCGATCTAGAAATACCTATAGTTGAACCACAAGAAGATCCTCAATCAAAAGTATCCAAGGATGAGGTACATCGACAATACACACCTCCTCTCTGAAGGTCAGATAGAGTGCATCATGCACCTTTGAGATTTGATGACAATATGATCAACATCATTCAGGATGATGATCCACTGACTTATTCGAAAGCTGTCATGAGTAGAGACTCAGACAAATGGCTGAAAGCCATGAAATCTGAGATGGACTCGATGTATATCAGCCAAGTATGGACCTTGATTGATGCACCTAAGGGTGTGATCCCAATAGGATACAAGTGGATCTTCAAGAAGAAGATCAGAGCAGATGGTCAAGTAAAAATCTACAAAGCTAGGTTGGTGGTGAAGGATTTCAGTCAAAGTTAAAGAATTGACTATGATAAACCTTCTCACCAGTGGCTATGCTCAAGTCCATCCGAATTTTACTTGCTATAGCGGCATACTATGACTATGAGATCTGATAGATGGATGTCAAGACCATTTTCCTTAATGATAATCTAGAGGAAGAGGTCTATGTGACTTAGTCAGAGGGATTTATCTCAAGTGGGAGGGCAAATCAAGTATGCAAGCTAATGAGATCCATCTATGGATTGAAGTAGGCTTTAAGGAGTTGGAACATCTGATTTGATATGATAGTCATGAAAGAAAAGTACCCTATAAGCCAATCGCAAGTGTGTTGCAATGAAACTTTCTTTACAATTTTTCAACTCATGAAATGATATTTATTATTATTTGAGGTATTGATTCATCATATTAGCTGCATCTTAGTATGTCTAAGATTATGATGAACCCCAAAGATTAGGATAATGATTTTAAGAGACATGAATGGGTCATGCTAGTAAGACTTAAAATCTTAAAATCCTAATCTTAAATATTCCTGATCGTAGGAGCATTGAGTCAGAGATCAATATTCCAGATAGATTGGCACATCCTATGTATGCTCAATGGAGAGGGTGGCAGATCTCACTAGCTACTTGTGTGAGACACTAATACAAGGATGTGGGTGCTCATTTGAGAAATAAGTCCACTGAATTGACTCGATGAAAGAGAACATCTAATGGAAGCCTTATTTGCATGTCAAAGATGGTTCTCTAAGTGGGAGTTATGTAAGTGATCCTTAGATCTGAAACCACCATAGAATCTTATGCACATGAAGCCATATTTTGGTTCATACCCAAGCATGGCATTAAGACATTACAGGGTGTTCTGGATATGGTGGAGTGTGTATGAAGGTTGTGAATAGGTCAATATGGAATCGATCACTCCTAGTAAGAGGAGATCGCATCCTGTGTATTCTCAATTCTAGATGACTCAGAAAAATCTTTTGGCCAAAAGTAGAAAGAAGATTAGAAATAGTTTCTAATACTTCTTCATTGGAGTCATTATTGGTTAATTGAGAATCGATATGAATATGTGTTTGAGTTTGACATGATTCCATACTCATGAACATATTCAGGCTGCAAGGATGATCGAAGGATTGAATTGCACTGTAATTTACCACTGAAAGGTAGATTTGATATTTTCATCAAATTTCACATCTTCTGAGTAGTCATGATATGTTGCTAGAGGTCAATCTTGACTTGTAAATTTTTGACCGAATTAAAGAGTTTAATTCAATTGTCAATTAGAAATGATTCTAATTATTGAACTCGGGTTAGCTCGATTGGAGCAAAATCGATTAGATTGAAATCTAATCAAATTTGGTCAACTTATACCTGGACCTACTACTAGCTAGATGTGGAACCCAATGGATCACACACATATAGAAATTGGCCAAAGATCCTTTTAAAAAAGATTGATTGGAATTTTGGATTCAATCAGGGTTCCGGTAAGCATGCTAGCATGTGTGGAAACCCTTGCTCCTTTGGAGACTAATTTGGTCCCATCCCTTACTAATTAGCTAGCCTAATTTAGTAAATATTTGGGTCAGGACATGTCACCTAGAAGCAGCCCAAATTGGGGCACCACATCCCATGTTAACACCAATTATGAAGAGTCCAAGTTGTGGTGGACTCTTGGTGCAAAACAGGTTCTATGTACAAGTATTGGCGTGGGCAGAAGAAAAAATATTATTTTTTATGGGATTAAAGTTATGTGTGATAGTTCACATCACCCTCCATCCTTTGATACACATCGCAAAGCATGAGATATATTTTTTCTGGAATGTTTGGAGAAGATAAAAAATTGGAAAAAGAAGGATGTCTCACGTGCGCGTGCAGAAGCATCGCATCTCTCTATGATTTGGAGAGTCTTTCTCCCTATTAAGTACTTTTAGATTAGAAAGATTTTTGGTGATAACATTTTATATTTGATAGGATATTTTTGATAATTTTTTTGGAATTTTTCCACACTTATCTGGATGCCACATGGATGCCATAAGTCGGTCCTGATGCCTGCACACATGGTGATCAGCACTCACGTGAAGAGGTGCGAGCATAGCATCCTTCCATGAGAATTTTATCATTATTTTTAATTTTTTAGAATTTATATAGAATCCTCAATCCATGTAGATTTTTGAAGATTTTTTCAATTTGAGAAGGGATGTGAAAACATCCCTTCTTTGGTTGCATGCACGTAGATCAGGGTGCTGATCAACATATCATAGATAAGAGTCCTTTTGCTTAAAGGAACTCTTATCTCTGATAATCAGATCAGATAAGCCTTTTGGGATAAGGCATGTCTCTCTCTTTTGGCATCTCTCTGGTGGCTATAAATAGGCCAGGGCGCTGGCTATCCGATGAATTTAAGAGGGGTTTTCAATTTTTCTCCTGTTGCTCTCCTTTCTTTCTTACAACCTATCTTAGTTTTAGGATAAGGCTTTGGGATTTAAGACAAAGCCTTATCTAGTCCTAACAAGAGTTGTAAGGGTCCTAAAGAAAAAGAAACAGAAGTCCAGAGGAGGTTCTAAGAGGGTGAGGTCAGGTTATTGAAGAAACTTGATCGGTACAAGGCTAGTCGAGTTCTAGGGGCTAGAACTCTTGAAGCTAGATGAAGAAGGAGCGTTGTCTTTGGTTCAATTTTTATGTGAATCACCATTGGAGGGTGGATACTTGGACACCTTGTAAAATTAAGATTAGCACTATAGGTATTCTTCTTATCCTAATTTATATTTATTATGCTTTGATTATTATAGTCAAGAGTTTCTGGGCATTAGGGCTTCCGGTGTATTGGATGTTTTGAATGAAAATTTTAAACATCTAACCCTTCCGCTGTGCCACCAGAACCTAACAGTGGTATCAGAGCCTATCTTGATTTATGTAATCAAAGATTAATTTATTATCTTGATTGTGATCAAGCATGAGTTTTTGGTTTGGTTTAAGTCGGGTCAAGGGTTGAACCTGATTGAACATCCAAACCCTATCATGTCTTAGAGATATGTTTTAAATATAAAATACATGATGTATGTATAGAATTTTCTTAGTAGCTTAGTACTCTAATTGGAGTTCATCACCAGACCATCCGATCATAAGAGCAAGTAGGATTTAGAGACCCTCTCTTTCTATTTAATAGGGTACTCTTATGGCATGTAGAGGTGCCACTGTGATGTTTCAAGAAGAAGAACCTCAAAAAAAGAGTTTTATATTCATGCATATTATTAGCACTTCATGCATATATGATATGCTTGAGATGCTTAGTTATAATCATATTGTATGATTCTGCTTCCATATCTTAGAGATATGATAAGATGCCATAATTAGTTGTTATGATTATTAAGATACAACTATTATAGTGCATTCTTGTGATAGATTGAATTAGGATGTGTTTGAGACCATTAAAGTCCTCATAAAAATCATATTAAGTCATAGTATTATGAACCAAAGCTGACCTATTTTTTTGAATCGATTAATTAATTGGTGTCTAAAGAGTGTTTCAAGTACGGTGGTTATTTAATTGATTTCGTTGCTGATCTGGCCTATTTTATTGGTGTCTAAGAAAAGCAATGGGGGGACCCGCACCAATCTTAACACTTTCTTGGCCAATTGGATTAGTTCAAATCTTGAATAAAGGTAGCTTAGTGTTTTAAACACTACTAAGGGCCTTCCTTCATGCTAGGTTAATGTTACATCATGAACTATGGCTAGTTTGTTGTGTTACCATAAAGCTTGTCATAAGGATTGATATAACATAATCTTGGTGCATAAAAGATGCTTACGGTAATTTTGGATATACTGCTTTGTTGTGCTAACACAAGGACAGTTATATTCAATTTTGATTGTGTTGAAATGAAGGGTCTTACTTAACTAAAATATTATAGCTTGTTGTGTTAACACAAGGCTAATAATGTTTTAGATGCCAAGATAAAATATTGAGAATTGCATGAGATGTAATTGGAAAGAGTTTCCTACCTAAGAATTCATAAGGGTTTGTTGTGTTAACACAAGATTGTTTTGATGAATTAGGATCTCAATTCCACTAAGATAAATATAAAATATATCTCATTTACCCTAGGAGAGGACTATGGTATCTAATAAAATAGTGGAAGACATAACTAGTTTTAAAAGTCCTCATCTAGTTATGCATATCAAATACGAGTGGTCTGCTTATACTATTATTTTATATAGATTTAAGTCTACATTATGGCTTCTTTATTTTCATCCCATGGTATAATAAATAAAACTATGTTGACCGATACAACTATATGGATTGGTTGAGGAACTTATAAATTAGGTTTATATCAGAAAAGAACTCTGATATTCTAGATATTTTTGATCCTAGTTTGGTCAGTAATAATGAGAAGGTAATGATGTCCATACGGATATTATTTGTGACAAATTTAAAAATTGGAAGTATAATTGCAAGAATAATCTTGTAAGATTGAAGTAGGGTACAAGTGTAACATCAAAAGGTGTGTATATGATACAGACCTATTTTTATTGAGTGATTCAAACTCTGATATTTGGATATTGGATACCATCAGTGGATTGCACTTTTATAGTTCATTACTGCAACTACAGAATATCAAAAATCTGAAAAGAGGTAACCTTGAGCTTTATGGTGCAAGTGAAGAGTCCATTAGCACAGAGGCTGGGGAACTTATATGCTTGATTTATCTTTGGATAAAATTTTAGAATTAAAAGACTATTATTACATGCCAAAGGTCATTAGAAATATTATTTCTATACCTTTGTTATTAAAACAAGGTTATGAAATAAAGCTAATGGAAAATGGATGCTCCATTTTTTTTCTAATAAATTTTATGGCAGTGGTTATATTGATAACAATCTTTTAATTCTTGCACTCAATAAAAATATTTTTCATATTCAAAGAAATATGAAAAGAAAGAGAGAAAATATGAATGTCACATATCTCTGGCATTGTCTCCTTGGTCATATTAGTGAGTCAAGGATAAATAAGTTATACAAAGAAGAATTCTTTGATCCAAATGATTATGAATAATTGGAAACTTATAAATCTTGTCTCATGGGTAAGATGACCAAGACTCTATTTTCTTAATATGAAGAGAGGACAAGTGAGTTGTTAGCTCTAGTACATATAGATGTATATGGACTGATAACAACTCAGGTCAGAAGAAGATACTCCTATTTTATTACCTTTACAGATGATTTATTAAGGTTCGGATATGTGTATCTTTTGAAACATAAATTCGAAGCTTTTGATAAGTTCAAAGAGTATCAAGGTATGGTCGAGAAACAAATTAGAAAAAGTATCAAGCTTCTTCGATCTGATCGAGGAGGAGAATACTTATCCATTGAATTTTTTGATCATCTTAAAAGTAAAGGTATTCTCTCTGAATGGATCCCTCCTAATACGCCTCAGTTAAATGATGTAGCAGAAAGGAGAAATCATACTGTGATGGATATGATGCGGTCCATGATATGCTTCATTGATCTCCCAATATCTTTTTAGGGATAATGCCCTAGAGACTGCCACATATATATTAAACAGAATGTCTTCAAAGTCTGTTGCAAGCACTCCATATGAGATATGGAATGGAAGGAAGCCTAACCTTAAACATCTTAAGACTTTGGGCTATCCTACTTATGTCAAAAATATTTTTGGACATAAGCTTAATGCTAGATCAGACAAGTATAGTTTTGTAGAGTATCTTAATGAAATTAATAGATATTATTTCAACCATCCTACTAAACAAAAGGTATTTGTTAGTAGGTACGCCACTTTCTTGAAACATGAATTTATCTATGAAGGAGGCAGTGGGAGGAATATTGAATTTATGAAAGTTTATGATCTACAAATCGATCCAGAAATACCAATGGTTGGACCACAAAAAGATCCTCAATCAAAAGTACCCAAGGATAAGGTACATCCATAATATACACCTTCTCTCTGAAGGTCAGATAGAGTACGTCAAGCATCTCTGAGATATAATTTTATCATTGAAAATGATAATTCAATCAATATGATTTATGATGTTGATGTACTGACCTATTCGAAAGCTATCATAAATAGAGACTCAAACAGATAACTGGAAGATATGAAATTTGAGATGGACTCGATGAATACCAACCAAGTGTAGACTTTGGTTGATGCACCTGAGGGTGTGACCCCAATAAGGTGTAAGTGGATCTTCAAAAGGAAGATCAGAGTAGATGGCCAAGTAGAAACTTAGAAAGCTAGGTTAGTGGCGAAGGATTTCAATCAAAGGCAAGGAATTGACTATGATGAAACCTTCTCACCAGTGGCTATGCTCAAGTCCGTCCGGATTTTGCTTGCTATAACAGCATACTACGATTATAAAATTTGATAGATGGATGTCAAGATCGATTTTCAATAGTAATCTAAAGGAAGAGGTCTATATGACTTAGTCAGAGAGATTTGTCTCAAGTGGAAAAGCAAATCAAGTATACAAGCTAATGAGATCCATCTTTGGATCGAAGCAAGTTTCAAGGAGCTGGAACATCCAATTTGATATGACAGTCAAAGAGTTTGGGTTTATCAAAAATACGGATGAACCATGTGTATATAAGAAGACAAGTGAGAGTGTTATTGTCTTCTTGGTTCTGTATGTTGATGACATACTGCTCATTGGGAATGATATCTCAATGATGCAATCGATCAAAACTTAGCTATCAAATAAGTTTTTCATAAAAGATTAGGATGAAGCATCCTATATACTGGGTGTAAAGATCTATAGAGAAAGATCTAAAAGGATGTTAGGCTTATCTCAGTCACGGTACATAGACCTCATATTAAAGAGATTTAATATGGAGGCAAGTAAGAAAGGTTACTTGTTTGTAAGTTATGGTATACGTCTCTCTAAGAAAATATGTCTTAAAGACATCAAAAGAGAGGAAAAGGATGAATGAAATCTCTTATACATCGACTGTGGGATCAATTATGTATGCCATGCTATGTACCAAGCCTGATGTAGCTTATGCTTTGGGCATAGCTAGTAGATTTCAGGCTGATCTAAGGAAGGATCATTGGAAAGCAGATGATAGCAAGTCAATATCAGGATATGTGTTTATCCTAATTGATGGAGCAGTGAGTTGGAAGAGTTTCAAACAGTAGATAGTAGCTGACTCAACTACTGAGTCAGAGTATGTTGCTACTAGTGAAGCCATTAAGAAAGCTGTCTGGATGAAGAAACTCATCATGGATTTAAGAGTCATTCCTAAGATTGAAGAACTGGTGTCACTCAATAGTGATAACACTGGGGCCGTTATTCAAGATAAGGAACCTAGGTCTCATTATAGATCCAAGCACATCCTCAGACGTTTCCATCTCGTTAGAGATAAGATATTATCCTGAAACGAGTAGACAGAAATAACAATACAGTAGACCCTTTCACTAAGGCCATACCACAGCAGCTATATGATGATCGCCATCTTGATTGTATGGGATACAAAGGCGATTGGCTTTAGTGCAAGTGGGAGATTGAAAGAAAAGTGCCCTATAAGCTAATCGCAAGTGTGTTGCGATGGGACTTACTTTACAATTTTTCAACTCATGAAATGATATTTATTATTATTTGAGGTATTGATTCATCATATTAGCTGCATCTTAATATGTCTAAGATTATGATGAACCTCAAAGATTAGGATAATGGTTTTAGGAGACATGAATGGGTCATGCTCGTAAGACCTAAAATTATAAAATTCTAATCTTAAATATTTCTGATCGTAGGAGCATTGAGTCGGAGATCAATATTTCGGATAGACTGACACATCCTATGTATGCTCAATGGAGAGAGTGGCAGATCTTACTAGCTACTTGTGTGAGACACTAATACAAGGATGTGGGTGCTCATTTGAGAAATGAGTCCACTGAATTGACTCGATGAAAGAGAACATCTAATGGAAGCCTTATTTGCATGTCAAAGATGGTTCTCTAAGTGAAAGTTGTGCAAGTGATCTTTAGACCTGAAACCACCATGGAATCTTGTGTACATGAACTCATATTTTGGTTCATACCCAGGCATGACATTAAGATATGTACGTGATGTTCTGGATATAGTGGAGTGTGTATGAAGGTTGTGAGTAGATCAATATGGAATTGATCACCCCAAGTAAGAGGAGATCGCATCCTTTGTATTCTCAATCCTAGATAACTTAGAAAAATCTTTTGGCCAAAAGTAGGAAGAAGATTAGAAAGAGTTTCTAATGCTTCTTCATTAGAGTCATTATTGGTTAATTGAGAATCAATATGAATATGTGTTTGAGTTTGACATGATTCTATACTCATGAACATATTCAGGGTGCAAGGATGATCGAATGATTGAATTGCACGATAATTTGCCACTGAAGGGTAGATTTAGTATTTTTATCAAATTTCATATCTTTTGGGTAGTCATGATGCATTGCTAGATGTCAATCTTGACTTGTAGATTTTTGATCAAATTAAAGAGTATAATTGATTGCCAATTAGAAATGATTCTAATTATTGAACTCGGGTTAGCTCGATTGGACCAAAATCGATTAGATTGAAATCTAATCAAATTTAGTCAACTTATATCCAAACCTACTACCAGATAGATGTGGAACCCAATGGGTCACACATATATAGAAATTGGCCAAGGATTCTTTTGAAAAAGGTTGATTGGTATTTTGGATTCAATCAGGGTTCCGGTAAGCATGCTAGCACGTGTGGAAACCCTTGCTCCTTTTGAGACCAATTTGGTCCCATCCCTTGCTAATTAGCTAGCCCAATTTAGTAGACATTTGAGTCAGGACATGTCACCTAGAAGCAGCTCAAATTGGGGCACCACATCCCATGTTAACACCAATTATGAAGAGTCCAAGTTGTGGTGGACTCTTGGTGCAAAACAGGTTCTGCATACAAGTGTTGGCGTGGGCAGAAGAAAAAATATTATTTTTTGTGGGATTAAAGTTATGTGTGGTAGCTCACATCACCCTTCATCCTCTGATACACATCTCAAAGCATGAGATATTTTTTTTTCTGAAATGTTTGGGGAAGATAAAAAATTGGAAAAAGAAGGATGTCTTGCACATGTGCGCAGAAGCATCGCGTCTCTCCATGATTTGGAGAGTCCTTCTCCCTATCAAATGCTTTTATATTAGAAATATTTTTGGTGATAACATTCTACATTTGATAAGATATTTTTAATAATTTTTTTGGAATTTTTCCAGACTTATCTGGATGCCACATGGATGCCATAAGTCGGTCCTGATGCTTGCACATGTGGTGATCAGTACTTGCATGAAGAGGTGCGAGAATAGCATCATTCCATGAGAATTTTATCATTATTTTTTATTTTCTAGAATATGGATTAAATCCTCAATCCACATGGATTTTTGAAAATTTTTTTGATTTGAGATGGGATGTGAAAACATCCCTTCTTTGGTTGCATGCGCACAGACCAGGGTGCTGATTGACGTATCATAGATAAGAGTCCTTCTGCTTGAAGGAACTCTTATCTCTGATAATCAGATTAGATAAGTCTTTTGGGATAAAGCATGTCCTTCTCTTTTGGTATCTTTCTGGTGGCTATAAATAGGCTGGGGCACTGAGTATCCGATGAATCTAAGAAGGGTTTCCAATTTCTCTCCTGTTGCTCTCCTTTCTTTCTTACAACCTATCTTAGTTTTAGGACAAGGCTTTGTGATTTAAGACAAAGCCTTATCTGATCTTAACAAGGGTTGTAAGGGTCCTAAAGAAGGAGAATAAGAAGTCCAGAGGAGGTTCTAAGAGGGTGAGATCAGGTTCTTGAAGAAACTTGACCGGTACAAGGCTAGTCGAGTTCTAGGGGCTAGAACTCTTGAAGCAAGGTGAAGAAGGAGCACTGTCTTTGGTTCAATTTTTGTGTGGATCATCATTGGAGGGTGGACACTTGAACGCCTTGTGAAAATTGAGATTAGCACTACAGGTATTCTTCTTATTCTAATTTATATTTATTATGTTTTGATTATTATAGTCAAGAGTTTTTGGGCATTAGGGCTTCTGGTGCATTGGGTGTTTTGAATAAAAAATTTAAACACCTAACCCTTCCGCTGTGCCACCAGAACCCAAGAAGTCAAAGAGTTTGACTTTATCAAAAATAAGGATGAATCATATGTATATAAGAAGACAAGTGAGAGTGCTGTTATCTTCTTGGTTGTGTATGTCGATGAGATATACTGCTTATTGGGAATGATATTCCAATGATGCAATCGATCGAGACTTGGGTATCGAATAAATTTTCATGAAAGATTTGGGTGAAACATCTTATGTACTGGATATAAATATCTATAGAGATAGATCTAAAGGGATGTTAAGCTTATCCCAATCACGGTACATAGATCTCATATTAAAGAGATTTAATATAGAGGCAAGTAAGAGAGGTTACTTGCCTGCAAGTCATGGTATATGTCTCTCCAAGAAAATATGTCCTAAGACATTAGAGGAGAGAAAGAGGATGAATAAAATCTCTTATGCTTTGGCTATGGGATCAATTATGTATACCATGCTATGTACCAGGCCTGATGTAGCTTATGCTTTGGGCATAGCTATCAGATTTCAAGCGATTCAAGGGAGGATCATTGGAAAGCGGATGATAGCAAGTTGATATCAGGGTATGTGTTTACCCTAAATGATGGGACAGTGAGTTGGAAGAGCTCCAAGCAGCAGATAGTATCTGGTTCAATTACTGAGGTAGAGTACATCACCGCTAGTGAAGCCATTAAAGAAGCTATCTGGATGAAGAAACTCATCATGAATTTAGGAGTAATTCCTAAGAACAAAGGACCAGTGTCACTCTATCGTGATAACACTGGGGCCATTATTCAAGCAAAGGAACCTAGGTCTTATAATAGATCCAAGTACATCCTCAGACGCTTCCATCTCGTTAGAGATAAGATATTGTTCTTAAATAAGTAGACAGAAAGAACAATATAACAACCCATTCACTAAGGCCATACCAAAGCAGCTATATAATCGCCATCTTGATTGTATGAGATGTAAAGGTGATTGACTTTAGTGCAAGTGGGAGATTGAAAGAAGAGTGCCCTATAAGCCAATCACAAGTGTGTTGCGATGAAATTTTTCTTTATAATTTTTCAACACATGAAATGATATTTATTATTTAAGGTATTGATTCATCATATTAGCTGCATCTTATTATATCAAGATTATGATAAACTCCAAAGATTAGGGTAATGATTTTAGGAGATATGAATGGGTCATGCTAGTGAGACCTAAAAATCCTAATCTTAAATATTCCTAATCGTAGGAACATTGAGTCGGGGATTAATATTCTGGATAGACTGGCACATCCTATGTATGCTCGATGGAGAGGGTGGCAGATCTCGCTAGCCACTTGTGTGGGATACTAATACAAGGATGTGGATGCTCATTTGAGAAATGAGTCCACTGAATTGATTTGATGAGAGAGAATATCTTACGGAAGCCTTACTTGCATGTCAAAGATGGTTCTCTAAGTGGAAGTTATGCAAGTGATCCTTAGACCTGAGACTACCATAGAATCTTGTGCACATGAATCCATATTTTGTTTCATACCTAGGCATGATATTAAGATATGTACGGAGTATTCTGGATATGATGGAGTGTATATGGAGGTTGTGAGTAGGTCAACATGAAATCGATCACTCCTAATAAGAGGAGATCGCATCCTGTGTATTCTCAATCCTAGATAACTAGGAAAAGGTTTATTGGCCAAAAGTAAAAAAAAGATTAGAAAGAGTTTCTAATACTTCTTCATTGGAGTCATCATTGGTTAATTGAGAATCGATATGAATATGTGTTTTAGTTTGACATGATTCCATACACATGACATATTCAGGGTGCAAGGATGATCGAAGGATTGAATTGTATGGTAACTTATCACTGAAGGGTATATTTGATATTTTTATCAAAATTTTATATTTTCTAGGTAGTCATGATATGTTGCTAGACGTCAATCTTGACTTGTAGATTTTTTATCGAATTGAAGAGTTTAATTCAATCGCCAATTAGAAAGGATTATAATTCTTGAACTCAGGTCAGGTCGATTGGACCTAAATTGATTAGATTAAAATCTAATCAAATTTGGTCAACTTACACCCAGACCTACTGTCAGTTAGATATAAAACCCAATGGGTCATACACATATAGAAATTAGCCAAGGACTCTTTTGAAAAAGGTTGATTGGAATTTTGGATTCAATCAGGGCTCCGGTAAGCATGCTAGCACGTGTGGAACCCTTGCTCCTTTGGAGGTCAATTTGGTCTCATCCCTTGCTAATTAGCTAGCCCAATTTAGTGAATATTTAGGTCAGATCATGCCACCTAGAAGCAGTTCAAATTGGGATGCCACATCCCATTTTAGCACCAATTATAAAGAGTCCAAGTTGTGAAGGACTCTTGGTGCAAAACAGGTTCTACGTACAAGTGTTGGCATGGGTAGAAGAAAAGAGTCCTTCTGGTATGGGATTAAGATATGTATGGTAGCACATATCACCCTCCATCTTTTGATGCACATCTCAAAGCATGAGATGTATTTTTTTTAGAATTTTTTGGGTAGAAAAAAGTTGGAAAAAGAAATGAAGTCTCGCATGCGCGCGCAGAAGTGTCGCATCTCTCTGAGATTTGGAGTCTTTATCCTTATCAAATATTTTTAAAATAGAATGATTTTTTTTATAAAATTTCTAATTTGACATGATATTTTTGTTAATTTTTTTAGATTTTTTAGACTTATCTGGATGCCAAATGGATGCCATAAGTTCCTCCTCATACTTGTACATGCAGTGATCAGACTTTGCATGAAAGGATGTGAGAATATATCCATTTGTGAAAATTTTTATCTATTCATTATATGTTCTAGAATTAAAATTGAATCCTCTATCCACGTGGATTTTTAAGAATTTTTCTAATTTGAGAAGAGATATGAAAACATCCCTTCTCTGTCACGCGCGCAGAGCAGGGTGCTGATCGACGTATTATGGATAAGAGTCCTTCTGTTTGAAGAAACTCTTGTCTCTGATAATCAGATCAGATAGGCCTCTTGGATGAGATGCATCCCTCTCTTTTGGTATCCCTCTAGTAGCTATAAATTGGTGGGGGCACTGTGTAGCGAAATTCAGTGCAGGGGTAAAATAATAATTCTAAAACTTTTTCAAAATTATGATTTTACAGTAGAAAAATATTAATTAATCTAATTAATTAACATAAATTTATCCTACACTAGGATCTAAATATGATATATAGCATGCATGCATTTAAATTTAAAATTTAAATTTGAACAATAAACACTTTACTATAATGTGTTCAGAACACAATACCTTTGTGCGGGTAATAGATCATCGCAATCTGATCATCGTCGGAAGAGTCTGATCATCGTGATGTAGCCACACAGCGTGTCTGGCCTCTGTGGATCATCCACATGAAGTTTTCGATCTGATCGACTCCTCACGAGTGCTAGCTCGTTATAGAGCCCTTTCGACGGCCGATGCTGATCGAACTCCTTATACTGATGTCTGCTGATTCTTCAGATGCTCTAGATCATCAGCAGACGTGCTTGAGAGGATGTTGAAGATCTTTCTAAAATTTGGTGGGCTCACGACACTCATAGCTCACCTTCTCACTTTTCGAACCCCAGGCTAAAACCTTGGGGAACTCACTGAAACCCTTTGTACCTTTTTTCTTTCTTTTCTTTCTTTTTCTCTGGAAGGATATTGACCTTCACCTCACCACAAGGATTCCTCACATCCAAATTTTCTCTCCAAAATTTTTTCAATTACCCACGCCCAACTCTTCTCCTCCTTTTAAAATAACAACAAACATCTTATCCACGTGAGAGGATAAAGGTGAGTAATTGCACATTTGAATTCAAATCAAATTTTGAATTCAAATAGAAATCAATTTATCCCTATCCACTAAGGGTGTGAGAAGAGGAGGACGTGGCTTAATTTGTGGATGAGTGATTTTATGAGAAATATTTTCTCGTGTAATAAATGGGGCGTTAAAAGAGGATAAGGTCAAGGTGCTAAGATTGGTTGCTCATTCAAATTCAAACTTTGTTTTGAATTTGAATGGCCAACTAATCATCCTTATCTACTCATTTGGTGCATTAAAGTAGGGTGTGAGGAGGGCTTTGCGTGAGGAAAAATTCATGAGAACTTCCTTCTCGTGAATTCAAATGGGTGCAGTGGAAGTGAGGTGGCGCAGGGAGAATGGGTCAAGGTGGTTTCATTATTTAAACCAACCTAATTGAACCAAATAAATTAGGCCCAATTAGACTAATTTAAATCCAACTTAATTGGCTTAATTAGGTTCAATAAAATCCTAATCAAATTAAGAATTGATTAAGCCCAACCCCTGATCATATCAGGGACCAAACCATCTCGACGATTAGGTCAACTCTTAACCTAACGGGTCAAACCCAACTGAATCCAATTCAATTGGACTTGATTCAAAATTAATTACTCAATCAAATTGAGTTAATTAGTGATCAAATCATTAATTAAACTTCTCATAAATATTGAATCCAAATCTGATGGGTAATCGGGCATCAGAATTCATCGATATGTAACCCTGATCGAAGAGTGCTAAACCAGTGGGATTCTTGACCCCGGTACCCAAAATGTGTGAAATTCATGATCAGAGAATCCTGATTCTCGATCACAGAATCCCAAACATGAAGAACTCTTCACCAGCTATCAGATCAAATAGAAACCTCTAATGTGTGTGACCCCACAGGTTTGAACCTAAGCCGGTAGCACAGGAACCAATTTCTGTACTAATCGAAGTGACCATCTAGCAATGGTACCCGATGTTCGGATAGGTCGAATAGTCACAATCGCAACACTCAGAACCTACGTGAATATGGTTACTGTATAATTATTCTTTTGACCCCTGTGTTTAGGATAACTCAGGGTTAAACTGTCAACCCTGATCAGATCATCCGAATCGTGCTCAACTCAAATAGTCCTGTGACTCCTCACTAGGACTACCTTGGCCAAGGTTTTGCTAAATTGAAACATGACTGTACACAGCTCCTAAACTAGAGTGGTCAATCCCATCTTGACACACGCACCGACAAGTCAAGTACTTGACTACACCCAGCAGCCTTCCGTCATTGAATTAGAAATTCAGGTTGTCCAGTGCCTAAGTGCAGTGAGTTGCTTGCAAGTCACCGTGGCGGTCTCAGGTCAGAGGGACATTTATACCCATATTCTATCAGAGCAAATCTTGACAGTAGAAATAGCTCCGGAGTCGGTCACGTTCAGTGCAGATTACCCTTACATCTCACCTGTATGCCATACCAGTGTCTACACACTCTTTGATTAAGAGGACAACCATCCTATATGGCATACAACGACCTATGCTTGATAAACGTTGTCGTCCTTGGTAGCAATGTATCATTTGGTCGCGAACAGATTTAAGGACTAAACAACAAATCCTCCTTTGTCAAGTTTAAATAGTTCTAAGGACTTCACCACAACATAGGAGTTCATTAGAAGATGAAACATTTTGTGATAAAAAAATGCCAAAATAATTTTTATTAATTCATAATTCATGTACATATACAAAAGGAGCACAACCGTCAACAGGCTGACAATTGGCTTTGGGACACTATTCCCAACACACTGGGTGTTCGAGGCATTCAGAAAGAGTTTTCAATTTTGTCTCTGTTGCTCTCCTTTCTTTTTACAACCTATCTTAGTTTTAGGACAAGACTTTGGGATTTAAGACCAAGTCTTATCTAGTCCTAACAAGGGTTATGAGGGTCCTAAAGAAGGAGGATCAGAAGATCAGAGGAGGTTCTGAGAGGGTGGGTCAGTTTCTTGAAGAAACCTGACCGGTATGAGGCTAGTCAAGTTCTAGTGGCTAGAACTCTTAAAGCAAGGTGAAGAAGGAGCGTTGTTCTTGGTTCAGTTTCTGTGTGGATCATATTGAGGGGTGGACACTTGGATACCTTATGAAAATTAAGATTAGCACTACAGGTATTCTTCTTATCCTAATTTATATTTATTGTACTTTGATTATTATAGTCAAGGGTTTCTGGGTATTGGGATTTTCAGTATATCGGATGTTTTGAATAAAAATTTTAAATACCTAACCCTTCTGCTGTACCACCAGATCTAACAGTTCTATCACATAAAACTATCGTGCCAGAATCCAAACCTTAGAATCACCTTGCCGATATCGATCAAAGTAAAAATAAGCATGCAAAGGGATAGAATTTTATACTTTCATCAAAATAAAAAAGTGGCACATTGATGTTCTCCATGAGACTTCAAAGTAGAAGTCCTCTAACAGTGATCCATATGAAAGTTGGCCAAGGTCCTTCCCAACTGGTGCACTGCCGCAGCTTTGTCTTCTCAAGAATACTGTCGGCTTCAAACTTGCATCATGCTCGCACCAAAGTCCAGTTGCTTTCGATCTTACCACCAGAACGACACCAAGAAGATACTCTTCAGATGTCATATAATTTAAGATTTGATTTTTGGCTCCAACATATAGAAAAATCAAATCCTAGGGCACACTAGCAATATTTGCTAAAAAACTCACTACCCTTCTTGCAACTTTTGCCACTCAATTTCTCTTTCTTTTCTCTTAAAATTTTTCTAGAATTTTTTCTATATTTAGTACATCCCTCCTCTTTGATTTAAATCTAAAATCATAGCAATCAGCCATTTGGACCATCCCCTATAAATAGGGGACCAAGGGATGTCACATGGGATGAAGGGGCACCAACCTTTGGTGCTTCAACATCCCATGCAGTGAATAAATTTACCAAGTAAATTTTTGACATTCTAGATACTTGCAATAGAAGGATCTTCTTCTTCTACATGCCATAAAAAATCTAATAAATTTTGATGACAAAACATAGGAGATCTGGTTGGGAAAATATGGCAATGCGTAAAAATTAAGAGCCTTCATTAAGAAGGACTCTTCATTTCACATGCCAAAAATAAGGAGGTGGCATTTATTTTTTGTCATGGGTTTTGGTGGACACAGAGGAGTCCTTCTCCACTTGAAACTATTCCAAGTTGGATAAGGTTTCAATCCAAATTGATCCAATCCCATTAGGTCAAAGGCAACTGGTCTAGGTTAGCTCAAACACTTTGAACTAAACCAATTTGGGAACTTGGGTTAATACAATATGCTAGCATATCAAATTAATCCATAAAATTTATATTAAACTTAATTAGATCAGACCAAAGTCAAATCTAAAAGTGTGTGACCTATTGGGTTTTAAATCTAGCCAGCAGTGGACTCAGACTTTCGACGTAACCCTAATCTGATGAGATTAGATCACCGAAGAGTCTCAATCTGAAAGAATTATGCCCTACAAGCCAATCACATATGGGATGCGATCGGGTGTTTATTGTAATTTATCTTCCAAACTCATAAAATTGATATTAATATTATTAATAAAATTAGTATTTTGGATTCATTATATGCTGCATCTTATTCATTTTAAGATTATAATGAACCCCATAGGTCTGGACAATAGTTTTAAGACCGTAATGAGATCATGTCAGTGAGACCTAAATCTTTGATAGCTCTGATCTAAAATATTTTTAGTTATTGGTACATTGAGTCGGGGATCAATGATACCGATAAGACTGGCATGTCCTATGTGTGCTTAGAAATGAGGATGGTTGATCTCACAACCACTTGTGTGGTAACACTAATATAAGGATATGGGTGCTCATTAGAGAATAAATTTACTGAATTAACTGTGAAAGAATAATCAGATGGAGTCTTATTTACATGTCAACTGATAATTCTCTAGTGGGAGTTATATAAGTGATCCTTTGACCTGAGGATCCATGTTTCGGTTCACTACCTAACTTAATTCTCTAATCTTTATGTGGAGTGATCTAGATATAGTGAAGTATGTATGAAGGTTGTGAGTGATCAATAAGGGATCAGTCACCCTAATAAGGGGAGCGAACATCCTATGTGATCTTATGGACGGTGATTTTGGAAGTCTTTGGCCAAAGCTGGATGATAATTAGAAAATTTTTTTTAATATATCATCACCTGAATCATCACTTTTAGATTGAGATATATAAAGATAAGTGATTGGATTTGACATATTTTCATACCCACAGCTCATCTGGAATGTTGTTTGATTGAAGGATTGAATTATACGGGAACTTACCACTGAAGGATATTTTGATAATTTTTTATCAAACTTTTAAATCTTTCAAGTAGTCATGTATGTTGCTAGACATCAATCTTAACTTGTGAGCTTGACAAAAATTGAAAGAATTTGATTCTGGAATCAATTTGAAAGAGTCCTAGTTGATTGGGACTCTTCGGATGACCTAATCTCATCAATTTAGGATTACATCAAAAGTTCGGGTCTACTACTGGCTAGATTTGGAACCCAATGGGTCTCACACTTTGGAATTTAATCTTGGTCTAATCTAATTAAAGTTTAATATAAACTTTATGGGTTAATTTGATATGCTAGTATATTGTATTAACCCAAGTTCTCAAATTGGTTTGGTTCAAAGTATTTGAGCTAACCTAAACCAGTTGGCTTTGACCTAATGGGATTGGGTCAATTTGGATTGGATCCTTATGCAACTTAGACCAGTTTCAAGTGGAGGACTCCACGTTCACCAAAATCCATGCAAAATTATAATTTCCACCCACCTCAAATTAGCATGAGAAATAAAGAGTCCTTCTTAAAGAGGGCTCTTTATTAAACGCGTTGCCTTAGAAGATAAATCAGAAATCCTATGTTTTAACACCAAAAATTAATGAAATTTTTATGGCACATAGAGAAAGAAGAGTCTTCTACTCCAAGTATTTGAATCACCAAAAATTTACTCTATGAATTTATTTGGCATGTGGGAATTTGGAGCACCAAAAGTTGGTGCCCCTTCATCCCATGTAACATCCCCTGGTCCCCTATTTATAGGGGATGCTCTAGATGGCTTCTGGCTGAGATTTTTAGGTGAGCTAAAGAGAAGGGATGTGGAAATCATAAAAAAAAATTGAAAAAATTTTAAGAAAAAAAAGAAGAGAATTTGAGTGGCAAAAGTTGCTATAAGGGCGGTGAGATTTTCAGCAAGTGTTGCTGGAGTGCCCTAGGATTTGATTTTTCTATATGTTGAAGCTAAAAATTAAATCTTAATCTGTATGACATTTGAAGAGTATCTTCTTGGTGTCATTTTGGTGGTAAGATCAAAAGCATCTGGGCTTTGGTGCGATCGTGATGCATGTTTGAAGCCGACAGTGTTCTTGAGAAGACAAGGCTGCAGCTGCGCACCGATTGGGAAGGACCTTGGCCAACTTTCGTGTGGATCACCATTAGAGAACTTCTATCTTGGGATCTTTTGGAGAACACCAACATGTAATTTTTCTATTTTGGTTAAAGTATAATATACTATCTCTTTGCATGCTTGAATTTGCTTTGATCGTATTTGGTAAGGTGATTCTAGGGTTTTGTGTTTGGCTCGATAGTTTTATTTGATAAAGCTATTGATTTGAGCCTTTTAAAAATTTTAAAAATCACTTTTTACTATATGGTCAGAATTCAACAGTGGTATCAGAGCAACCCTTGTTTGATTTGATCAAACAAGTGCAGCATAGTAGCTTAGAATTATTCTTGTTCATATCCTGTCAAAAATGTAGCATTGTTAGTGCATTGATTCTTCAAACTCAAAAAAAAAAATATTTTTGACTTTTTGTAAACTATGATTCTAAATTTTAATTATTAAATTATAAATTTATGATAATTTAGAATTTTATTATCATGGTTGCATGATAATTAAATTGATGTATAGCTAATAAGGGTGTTATGCATGCCTAATTAGATTAGAGTATGTTATATTATATGAATTTGTTAGTCATATGTTTTGACTTTGATTATACCCTTATATATTTTTTGGTATGATAATGTGATTACTATTTTAAATAGTAGAAGCATTCAAATTTGCATAATTTGTAGTGTACATTTTATGCACTTATATAGTTAGGATGTGTCGAGACCAGTTTAAAGTTCTTCATAAACTTATATTAAGTTATAATGTCGGGATTCACTTTTAAATCAAAAGTTAAATTCTTAAGATCAATTGGTGTTGAGGAAGGTATGAAAGATATTTTTCTAATTAGGTCGTATGCTAGCCTGGCCAACACTGTTGGTGTCTAGAAAAGCTACGGAGAGCCTCTCACCTACTTACCTGACTAATTTGGTCTTCTTGAACTTTGGACTTAAATTCATCAGTGATGCAGACACTACAAGGGCCTTCCTTCAAACTTGATTGATAGAGTATGTCAAGATCTTAATGAGCTTGTTATGCTATCCATAAAGCTTACTATAGAAATTGACATGATGTTGATCAAGTGCATATTGATGCTTATGGCATATTTGAATAGTGTTGCTTTGTTGTGCTATCCATAAGGACAGTATTGTTTAAGTACGATTATATGGGATTGAAGGGTCAACTTAACTAGAACACTATAGTTTGTTGTGCTATCCACGAGACTATATGCGATCTAGAGGCCAGAATGAAAGATGTTGAGAATTATAAAGTTATAATTAGTAAAGAGTTACCTACTTTTGAACTCATGAATACTTGTTGTGCTATCCACAAGGTGTTTGTGAGGAATAAAGATCTCAACCCTACTAAGAAATATTAGTATATTTCTCGATTTTCATATTTAAGGACTATGAAGTTCGATAAAATAGTAGGAGATACAATTAGATAAAAATCCAGTCTAGTTGTGAATGTCTTCATGAGTTGTCTGCTTATATTGTGTTCTTGTCATTGTAGATTAATTATACTTATGGCATCCTCACTATCCCTTAGAGGTATCCTAGATACTAACAAGTTGATCGGACCTAACTATATCGACTGATTAAAAAATTTGAGAATTATTCTCACTCAGGAGAAAGTCTCCTACATTCTGGATATACCTGCTCCAGATTCTTTTAGGAAAGATGCTTCCGAGGAGAAAAGGACCATGTACAAGATGTGGAAAGATGATAGTATGATTGTCAAATGTATCATGCTTTCCTCCATGAGCAATGAGCTCCAAAGGCAGTATGAGGATATGGACGTTCCCTCTATTCTTCTTAATCTTAAGAAGTTATATGGGGAGCAAAGTCAAACTACTCGATATAAGATATCGAAGCAGTTGTTCCGTGCCTGTATGACTGAAGGCTCTTCCGTGCAAATGCATGTCCTAAAGATGATTGATTTGATCACTCATTTGGGACAGCTGGATTTTACCATGGATGGTGAACTGAGTCAAGATTTGATCCTACAGTCTATCTCTGACTCTTTTTCTTAGTTTGTCATTAATTACTTATGAACAAACTGAACATCAGCTTGTCTGAGCTGTTGAATATGTTAAAAATAGCAGAGAGCCATTTCAAGGATGAAAAGGCTCAGGTTCTTCGTGTTAATAAGATCAACAAGAAGAAGACAAAGAAGGGTTCTAAGAAAAGCTGAACCCTAAGGCTGGCATCTTCAAGAAGAAGATAAAGAAGGTCTCCACCAAAGGTACTTATTATCACTGTGGCAAGGAGGGCCATCGAAAGAGAAATTGTAAGGAGTACCTTGCAGCTGTAAAATCAGCAAACGTTGCTAAAGGTTTGTATATGTTACAAACTAATTTATCATCAAGTACTTCAATGTCAGATTCTTGGGTATTGGATACCGCCTGTGGTTCACATCTTTGTAAATTGTTGCAGAATCTATGAAAAATAAGAAATCTGAATAAAGGTGACTTCAAGCTGTTCAGCCAAGTGGAGAGTCCATTCAAATCGAAGCCGTAGGACCCAGAGTTTTGAAGTTACCTTCGAAAAAAGTTTTGGAACTAAAGATCTGTCATTACATTCCAAATATTGTTAGAAATAATATTTCTATACCATTATTATTGTTATAAGATTTTAAAATAATTACAAAGAACAATGGTTGTTCTATATTTTTTTAATGAATATTATGGAAGTGCTTTTATAGATAATGGTCATATGTTTCTTTTACTTAATGATAATATAGTTCATATTGATAATATGAAGAAAAGAAAGAGTGAGGATGTGTATGTCACATACCTCTGACACAGCCAACTTGGCCATATAAATGAGTCAAGGATTAATAAGTTATACAAAGATAATTTCTTTGATCCTTATGATTATGAATCATATAAAACTTGTGAATCTTGCCTCATAAAAAAAATGACCAAGACTCCATTTACTGGATATGGAGATCGGGCGAGTGATATTTTGGACCTTGTACATACTGATGTGTGTGGTCTAATGTCGATTCAAGCCAGAGGTGGATACTCTTACTTGATCACATTTACTGATGATATGTCTTGGTTTAGATATGTGTATTTAATGAAATACAAATCCGAAGCCTTTGATAAATTTAAAGAGTCAAAGAATGGTCGAGAAATAAATTGGTAAAAGTATTAAAGCTCTTCGATCGGATTGAGGAGGAGAACACTTGTCTAGTGAGTTTCTCGATTATTTGAAACAAAATGGTATATTCTCTCAATGGACACCTCCTTATACTCCATAATTAAATGAAATTATGGAAAGAAAAAATCATACCTTATTAGATATGGTGCAGTCCATGATGTATTTCACAGATCTTCCATTATCCTTTTGGGGATACATCCTTGAGGCTGCAGCATATATTTTAAATAAAGTACCTTCGAAATCTATTTCTAGCACTCCATATGAAATATAGAAAGAAAAAAGACCCAATCTTAAGCATCTTAAGATTTGGGATGGTCCAACTTATGTGAAAAATATTGATGGACATAAGCTGGATGCTAGATCAGAAAAATACAGGTTTGTAGGTTATCCCAAGGAGAGTATAGGATACTACTTCTATAACCCTACTCAACAAAGGGTGTTTGTTGGTAGGCATGCTATTTTTTTAGAAAAAGAGTTTATCTAAGGAGGCAGTGGGAGATCTGTTGAACTTAAGGAAGTTCAAAACCTACAATCAATCTAGGATTCACCAGATGGTTCTTAACCAGATGTGCCCATTGTTGAGACACCCCTACACACACCTCCTCTCTGAAGGTCGAGTAGAGTACGTAGTGTACCACTCAAGTATGAGTTTGTCATTGAGAATGACAACACAACCCACATCATTGGGAATGATGAGCC
Organism: Elaeis guineensis; assembly: GCF_000442705.2. Lineage (NCBI taxonomy): Eukaryota > Viridiplantae > Streptophyta > Magnoliopsida > Arecales > Arecaceae > Elaeis > Elaeis guineensis. The sequence continues at coordinate 61,642,244 of NC_026003.2, forward strand.
TACGACCTATTCGAAAGCTATCATGAGTAGTGACTCTGACAAGTGGCTCAATGCCATAAAATCTGAAATAGACTCCATGTATGCCAACCAAGTTTGGATGTTGGTTGATGCGCCTGAGAGTGTAACCCCAATAGGTTGCAAATGGGTCTTCAAAAAGAAGATTGGAGTAGAAGGTCAAGTAGAGACCTATAAGGCTAGGCTTGTGAAAAAAGATTTCAGATAAAAATAAGGTGTTGATTATGAAGAAACCTTTTCATCAGTAGCCATGCTTAAGTCTATTCGGATAATGCTTGCTATTGCAGCATACCATGACTATGAGATCTGACAGATGGATGTCAAGACTGCTTTCCTCAATGAAAACTTGAGGAAGAAGTCTATATGACTTAGCCAGAGGGATTTATTTCAAGTGAGAGAGTAAATCAGCTATGCAAGCTGAATAGATCCATATATAAATTAAAGTAAGCATCGAGGAGCTGGAACATTCATTTTGATAAGACAGTCAAATGTATGGCTTCATAAAAAATATTGATAAATCTTGTGTGTATCAGAAGAGTAGTGGGAGTACTATTATCTTCTTGATCTTGTATGTGGATGACATACTGCTCATTGGAAATGATATCCCGATGTTGCAATCGGTCAAGACTTGGCTATCACAAAAATTTTTCATGAAAGACTTAGGTGAAGCATCCTATATACTTGGTATAAAGATCTATAGGGATAGATCGAAAAGGATGCTAGGCTTGTCCCAATCTAGGTACATTGACCTTGTGTTGAAGAGGTTCAACATGGAGGAAAGTAAAAGAGGTTACTTGCCCATAGGTCATGAAATACAACTCTCTAAGAAGATGTCTCCAAAGACACCTGAAGAGAGAAATAGAATGAGTTCTATTTCTTATGCTTCGGCAGTAGGATCAATAATGTATGCTATGTTATGTACCAGGCCTGATGTGGCTTATGCCTTGGGTATTGTCAGTAGATTTCAGACTGATCTCGGAGAGGATCATTGGAAAGATGTGAAAAATATACTCAAGTACTTGAGAAGAGTCAGAGATATTTTTCTAATATATGGTGGATCTGATTTAAAACTAGAAGGTTATACCGATTCTAGTTTCTAATGTGATCTAAATAATAGCAAATCGATATCTGGATATGTGTTCACCTTATATGGTGGTACAGTAAGTTGAAAAAAATTTAAGCAGCAAACTGTTACTGACTCAGTCATTGAGGCTGCTAAGGAGGCTGTCTAGATGAAGAAATTCATCACAGAGTTGGGTGTGATTTTAGGGATTGAACAATCAGTGCCTCTTTATTATGATAATACTGGGGTAGTTGCTAAAGCCAAAGAACCAAGATCTTATTATAAATCCAAACACATCCCAAGATAGTTCCACCTCATTCAGAAGATAGTCGAAAGATGCAATGTGATCATAGAGTGAGTTGACACCAAGAACAAAATAGCGAATTCGTTTACTAAGGCCTTGTCAATGCAACAATTTGACCGTCGTCTTGATAGCATGGGTATCAAGTATAGGGATGATTGGCTTTAGTGCAAGTGGGAGATTAAAAGAATTATGTCCTACAAGTCAATCGCATATGGGATGCGATAGGATGTTTATTGTAATTTATCTTCCAAACTCATGTAATTGACATTAATATTATTAATAAATTGATATTTTTGATTCATTATATGCTACATCTTATTCATTTTAAGATTATAATGAACCCCATAGGTTTGGGCAATGGTTTTAGGGCCGTAATGAGATCATGCCAGTGAGACATAAATCCTTGATAGCCCTGATATAAAATATTTCTAGTCATTGGTACATTGAGTCGGGGATCAATGATACCGATAAGATTGGCATGTCCTATGTATGCTCAGAAATGAGGATGGTTGATCTCACAACCACTTGTATGGTAACACTAATATAAGGATATGGGTGCTCATTAGAGAATGAGTTCACTGAATTGACCTGTGAGAGAATAATCAGATGGAGTCTTATTTACATGTCAACTGATAATTTTCTAGTGAGAGTTGTGTAAGTGATCCTTTGACCTGAGATCACCATAGTACCTTATGTACATGGATCCATATTTTGGTTCACTAACTAACATGGTTCTCTGATTCTTATGTGGGGTGTTCTGGATATAGTAAAGTATGCATGGAGATTGTGAGTGATCAATAAGGGATCAGTCACTCCTAATAAGGAGAACGAACATCCAATGTGATCTCATAGGATGGTGATTCTGAAGTCTTTGGCCAAAGGAGGATGATAATTAGAAAAGGATTTCTAATGTATCATCACCTTTAGATCAAGATACATAAAGATAAGTAATTGGGTTTGACATATGTTCATGCCCGCAGCTCATCTAGGATGTTGTTTGACTGAAGGATTGAATTACATAAAAACTTACCACTGAAGGGTATTTTGATAATTTTTTATCAAAATTTTAAATCTTTTAGATAGTCATGACAAATTTCTAGACACCAATCTTGACTTGTGGGCTTGATAAAAATTAAAAGAATTTGATTTTGGAATCAATTTGAAAGAGTTCAAGTTGATTGGGACTCTTCGAGTGATCTAATCTCATCGGATTAGGGTTATGTCGAAAGTCTGGATCCACTGCTGACTAGATTTGAAACTCAATGGGTCACACACTTTCAGATTTAGCCTTAGTCTAATTTAGTTAAAGTTTAATATAAATTCTATGGGTTAATTTGATATGCTAGCACATTATATTAACCCAAGTTCCCAAATTGGTTTGATTCAAAATATTTGAGCTAACCTAGACCAGTTGAATTTGACCTAATGGGATTGGGTCAATTTGGATTGGATCCTTATCCAATTTAGACCACTTTTAAGTGGAGGACTCCTTCATTTTCACCAAAATCCATATAAAAATATAATTTCCACCCACCTTAAATCAGCGTGAGAAATAAAGAGTCCTTCTTAAAGAAGGCTCTTTATTAAATGCATTGACTTAGAAGATAAATCAAAAATCCTATGTTTTAATGGCAAAAATTAATAAACTTTTTATGGCACATAGAGAAAGAAGATTCCTTATACTTCAAGTATCTAAATTATTAAAAATTCACTTGATGTATTTATTTGGCACATGGGAAGTTGGAGCGCCTAATGTTGGCACCCCTTCATCCCATGTAACATCCCCTGGTCCCCTATTTATAGGGGACTCTCTAGATGGCTTCTGGTTGAGATTTTTTGGTGAGCTTTAGAAAAGGGATGTGGAAATCATAAAAAAAAATATAAAAAATTTTGAGAAAAAAAAGAGGAGAATTTGAGTGGCAAAAGTTGCTATAAGGGTGGTGAAAAGATAAGGCTATGGCTGCGCACCAGTCGGGAAGGACCTTGACCAACTTCTGTGTGGATCACCGTTGGTGGACTTCTACCTTGGGGTCTTATGGAGAACACCAACATGCCACTTTCTTATTTTGGTTAAAGTATAATATACTATCTCTTTGAATGCTTGAATTTACTTTGATCATGTTCGACAAGGTGATTCTAGGGTTTTGGATTCAGCTCGATAGTTTTACTTGATAAAGATATTAATTTGAGTATTTTAAAAAATTTTAAAAATTATTTTTCACTACGTGACTAGAACCTAACACAATCAACTTGGACTCTTCCAAATTGATTTCAGAATCAAATTTTTTTAATTCTGACAAGCCCATAAGTCAAGATTGACGTCTAGCAACGTGTCATGACTATCTAAAAGATTTAAAATTTTGATAAAAAATTAACAAAATATTTTTCAATAGTAAGTTCCCATGTAATTCAATTCTTCAATCAAACAACATCCCAGATGAGCTGTGGACATGAAAATATGTCAAACCCAATCACTTATCTATATGTATCTCGAGCTGAAGGCAATAATTCAGTTGATGATACATTAGAAATTTTTTCTAATTATCATCCTGCTTTGGCCAAAGACTTTCAGAATCATCATTCTATAAGATCACATAGGATGTATGCTCTCCTTATTAGGAGTGACTAATCTCTTATTGATCACTCACAACCTCCATGCAAACTTCACCATATCTAGAACATCCCACACAAGGATCAAAGAACCATGTTAGGTAGTGAACCAAAATATAGATCCAAGTACATAAGGTATCATAGTGACCTCAGGTCTAAGGATCACTTACACAACTCTCATTAGAGAATCATCAGTTGATATATAAATAAGACTCCATCTGATATTCTCTCGTAGGTCAATTCAGTAAACTCATTCTCTAATGAGTGCCCATATCCTTGTATTAGTGTCATCACATAAGTGGTTGTAAGATCAACCACCTTTATTTGTGAGCATATATAGGACATGCCAGTCTTACCAGTATCATTGATCCCTGACTCAATATACCAACAACTAAAAATATTTTTGATTAGGACTATCGAGGATTAGGTCTCACTGGCATGATCTCATCATGATCTTAAAACTATTGTCTAGACCTATAGGGTTCATTATAATCTTAAAAAATACTAAGATACAGTATATAATAAATCAAAAATATCTATTTATTAATAATTTAAATATCAATTACATGAGTTCGAAAGATAAATTATAATAAATATTCTATCGCATCCCATATACGATTGGTTTGTAGGGCATTATTCATTCAACATCATTGAGAATGATATTTTCTTGACCTGTTCATAGATAGTCATGAGTAGAGACTCTGACAATTGGCCTGAAACCATGTTATCTGAAATTAACTCCCTGAACATTAACCAAGTATAGACTATGGTTGAAGCACCTATGGGTATGACCCAATAGGTTGCTGTCAGGAATGTCTATTTGGATTTTTTCTGTTGCCACACTTCATCTAGAAAAGTTATCTCTAGTGAGAGGGCAAATGCATTTATGAATTTAGGCAGATACAAGGAGTATATACTTTTATTTGTGATGAGATAGTCAAAATATTTGACTTTATAAAATATAGATGAACCATATGTATGCAAGAAGATAAGTGAAAATCCCACTAACTTTTGGTTATGTATGTGGGTGACATACAGCATATTGGGAAGGGGGTCCCAATATTTCACTCGGTCTATGGCCTTCTTATCACAAATATTTTCATGGAAAAGACTTGGGTTAAGCATCCAATTTATTTAGCATCTATAGGGATAGATGTAAGTAGATGTTGGACTTGTCCCAATCTAGGTACATAGATTTTATGTGAAAGCCGTTCAACATGAATGGGTGTAAAGGAGATTACTTATCCATACAATCAATGTACCAAGCCTGATGTGAATTATGTTCTATGCATAATCATTGATTTCAGGCAGATCCTTGATAGAATCTTTTAAAAACTATGAAAAGCATTCTCAAAGTACTTGAGAAGTACTAGAAGAGAAGTAAATTAGAAAAGTTTCAAACAGCTAACTATATTTATTTCAGTTAAATATTGTTAGTAAAGATTGCTAAGGAAAGTCACCAGATGAAAGGTTCATCACTAAGTTGGGTGTGGTCTCATAAGGAACCCATGCACATCCTAGGCACTTTCACCTCATTTATGATATGATCATAAAATGAGTTAGTATTAAGAATATTATAATGGACCAATTCACTAAGCCTCACATAGCAGCAGTGTAATCGCCATCCTGATTGCATAGGCATCAGGTACAGGGGCGATTAGCTTTAGTGCATGTGGGAGATCATGCCAGTAAGACCTAAAATCTTGATAGCCTCATTTAAAATATTTTCAGTCATTAGATCATCGAGTTAGATATCGATGATACCGTTAAGACTGGTACAGCCTATGTATGCTCTGTGGGAAAATTCAGTGCAGGGGTAAAATGATAATTTTTAAACTTTTTCAAAATCATGATTTTACAGTGAAAAAATATTAATTAATCTAATTAATTAACATAAATTTATCCTACACTAGGATCTAAATATGATATATAGCATGCATGCATTTAAATTTGAAATTCGAATTTGAACAATAAACACTTTATTGTAATGTGTTCAGAACACAATAGCTTTGTGCGGATAGTAGATCACCGCAATCTGATTACTGTCGGGAGAGTCTGATCATCGTGATGCAGTCACACAGTGTGTCTGGCCTCTGTGGATCATCCACATGAAGTTTTCGATCTGATCGACTCCTCACGAGTGCTAGCTCGTTGTAGAGCCCTTTTGACGGCTGATGCTGATCGAACTCCTTCGATCGATGTTTGTCGATTCTTTGGATACTCCAGATCATCAACAGATGTGCTTGAGAGGATGTTGAAGATCTCTCTGAGATTTTGTGGGCTCATGATACTCGTAGCTCACTTTCTCACTTCCCGAACCCCAAGCTAAAACTCTAGGGAACTCACCAAAAACCTTGCACCAACTTTTCTTTCTTTTCTTTCTTTTTCTCTTGGAAGGATATGGACTTCCTTCTCACGCACAAGACTTCTCATGCCCTAGAATTTTTCTCCAAAAATCTTCTTCTTACACACCCCACTCTTCTCCTCCTTTTATAACAACATCAAACGTCTTATCCAAAAGAAAGGATAAAGATGAGTAATTGCACATTTGAATTCAAATCAAATTTTTGAATTCAAATGGACACCAACTCATCCCTTATCCACTAAAGGCATGAGGCATGGCTTAAATTGTGCATGGAGTGATTTCATAAGAAACCTTTTCTCATGTAATAAATGGAGCGTAAAAAAAGGGATAAGGCGTAAAGATTGATTGCCCATTCAAATTCAAACTTTATTTTGAATTTGAATGGCCAACCAATCATCCTTATCCATTCATATGGCATATTAAAGTGGGGCATGGAGAGGGCTTGGCGTGAGAAAAAAATTCATGAGAAGTTTCTTCTCATGAATTCAAATGGGTGCAATGGAAGTGAGGTGGCGCATGGAGATTGGGTCAAGGTGGTTTAATTATTTAAACCAACCTAATTGAACCAAATAAGTTAGGTTCAATTAGACTAATTTAAACCCAACTTAGTTAGACTTAATTAGGCTCAATAAAATTCTAATCAAATCAAAAATTGACTAAGTCCAACCCCTGATCAAATCAGGGACCAAACCATCTTGACGATTAGATCAACTCTTAACCTAATCGGGTCAAACCCAACTGAATCCAATTCAATTGGACTTGATCCAAAAATAATTACTCAATCAAATTGAGTTAATTAGTGATCAAATAACTAATTAAACCTCTCATAAATACTGAGCTAAATTCGATGGACAATCGGGCATCAGAATTCATCGATATGTAACCCTGATCGAAAAGTCCCAACCAGTGGGACTCTTGACCCCGGAACCCATAATGTGTGGAACTCGTGATCAGAAAATCCTGATTCTCGATCACTGAGTCTCAAATATGTAGGATTCTACATCAGCCATCAGATCAGATAGGAACCTCTAATGTGTATGACCCCACAGGTTCGAACCTAAGCCGGTAGCACAGGAACCAATTCCTGTACTAATCGAAGTGACCATCTAGCAATGGTACCCGACATCCAGATAGGTCGAAGAGTCACAATCGCAACGCTTAGAACCTACATGAATATGGTTATTGTATAATTCATCCTTTTGACCCCTGTGTTTAGGATGACTCAGGGTTAAACTGTCAACCCTGATCAGATCATCCGAATCGTGCTCAACTCAAACAGTCCTGTGACTCCTCACAAGGACTACCCTGGCCAAGATTTTGCTAAATTGAAACACGACTGTACACAGCTCCTAAACTGGAGTGGTCAATCCCATCTTGACACACGCACTGACAAGTCAAGTACTTGACTACACCCAACAGCCTTCCGTCACTGAATTAAAAATTTAGGTAGTCCAGTGCCTAAGTGCAGTGAGTTGCTTGCAAGTCACCGTGACGGTCTTAGGTCGGAGGGATATTTATACCCATTTTCCATCGGAGCAAATCTTGACAGCAAAAATAGCTCCGGAGTCGGTCACATTCAGTGCAGATGTACCCTTACATCTCACCTGTATGCCATACCAGTGTCTCTACACTCATTGGTTAAGAGGACAACCAACCTATATGGCACACAACGACCTATGCTTGATAAATATTGTCATCCTTGGTAATAACATATCATTTGGTCGTGAACAGATTTAAGGACTAAATGACAAATCCTCCTTTGTCGAGTCTAAATAGTCCTAAGGACTTCATCACAATATAAAGTTCATTAGAAGATGAAATATTTTATGATGAAAAATATCAAAATAATTTTTATTAATTCATAATTCATGCACAAATACAAAAATGAGCACAACCGTCAACAGGCTGACGATTGACTTTGGGACACTATTCTCAATAATCTCTCACTTGGCCTAAAGCCAATCGGTGCAGTATCTAATACCCATCTTCGACTTGTAGTTGTCAAACTCCTTCACCGTAATGGCTTTAGTGAATGGGTCAGCCAGGTTCTCCTTTCCATCGATCTTTTGAAGATCGACGTCACCTTGATCCATAATTTCTCGGATGAGATGGTAGCGACGCAGAATATGCTTCATCTGCTGGTGTGTCTTTGGTTCTTTTGCCTGAGCAATGGCTCCAAAGCTATCACAGTAGAGTAGAACTGGACCAACAAGGGAGGGTGCTACTCCGAGCTCGGTGATGAATTTCCTCAGCCACACCACTTCTTTGGCAGCATCTGATGCGGCGACATACTCCACCTCGCAAACTGAATCAGCCACTGTGTGCTGCTTGGAACTTTTTCAGCAGATAGCCCCACCATTAAGGATAAAAATAAATCCCGACACACTTTTGCTGTCATCATGATCAGACTGGAAACTAGAGTCTGTAAACCCTATAAGTCTCAAGTCCGATTCACCATAAACAAGCCACTGGTCCTTAATATTTCTTAAATACTTCAGGATGGTTTTAACAACCTTTCAGTGATTCTCCCCTAGATCAGATTGGTATCTACTCACTACCCCTAGTGAGTATGCCACATCTGATCGTGTACATGTCATGGCGTACATGATAGATCCCACTACCGAAGCATGTGAATCCTACCAATACGCTCTCTCTCTTGAGGTGTTGTCGGACAATCCCTCTTTGAGAGAGAAATTCCATGGCCTATCGGAAGATAGCCTTTCTTGGAATTCTCCATGCTGAACCTCTTCAGCATAGTATCAATGTACGTGGACTGAGATAAACCAAGCAACTTTTAGATCTATCCTTATAGATCCTCATCTCTAGGATGTAGGAAGCTTCTCCCAGATCCTTCATGGAGAACTGTGATGACAGCCAAATCTTTATTTCCTGTAATGCAGGGACATCATTCCCGATTAAGAGAATGTCATCCACATACAATACAAGAAATACTACTACTGGACCATTAGCCCACTTATAAATGCATGGCTCTTCTCCATTCTTAACGAAGCCATATGTCTTGATCGTCTTATTAAAATGTATGTTCCAACTCTGTGATGCCTGCTTAAGTCCATAAATGGACCTCTGTAGCCTGCACACCTTAGACTCATCTGTGGATGTGAATCCTTCAGATTGTATCATATACACCTCTTCATCCAGCTCTCTATTTAGGAAAGCTGTCTTCACATCCATCTGCCAGATTTCATAGTCCAGATGGGCAGCTATCGCAAGCATAATCCGAATGGATTTGAGCATTGCCACAGGAGAAAATGTCTCGTCATAGTCTATACCATAACGTTGACGATATCCCTTGGCAACCAGACGGGCTTTATAGGTTTCCACCTTTCCATCTGCGCCTCTCTTCCTCTTGAAGACCCACTTACACCCTATGGGTTTTACTCCTTTGGGTGGGCAACCAATGTCCACACATCGTTGACCTTCATGGATTCCATTTCGGATTTCATGGCCTCCAGCCATTTCTCAGAGTCGGGTCTCTGCATTGCATCCATGTAGGTGATCGGATCCTCATCATTTTCTTCAAGTTCGATAAGATCTCTGTCCCGGACCAAGAAACAATAGTATCTGTCCGGTTGATGTGGTACTCTACCAAATTGCCTTAAGGGTGCTTGAACAATGGGCTCCGGATCTGATCTAACCAAATCCGTTCAGGTTCAGCAATTTGTGTCAGTTTTTCCACCTGCTGAACTTCGTCAAGTTCAATCTTAGAGGCAACAGTCCCTTCACCAAGGAACTTCTTTTCCAAAAAGATTGCCTTAAGGCTGACAAACACTTTTTGCTCATCACCTAGGTAGAAGTAATACCTTTTGGTCTCTTTTGGGTACCCTATAAAATTATACTTGTCAGACCTAGGTCCAAGCTTGTCCGTAATTAAACGTTTAACATAAGCCAGACACCCCCAAACCCTAAGGTGCGAGAGTACTGGCTTACGTCCTATCCATATCTCATATGGCATTTTGGTTACAGAATTACTCAAAACTTTATTTAGAAGGTAACAAGCTGATTCGAGCATATGTCCCCAGAGGGAGATCGACAGACCAGCAAACCCCATCATGGATCGAACCATGTCCAACAAGGTCTGATTCCTCCTTTTAGATACACCATTATGTTGTGGTGTTCCAAGAGGAGTCCACTGAGAGAGAATCCCATTCTCCTCAAGATATGTCAGAAAATCATTGGAAAGGTATTCACCTCCTCGATCAGATCGAAGAGCTTTAATACACTTTTCAGTTTATTTTTCTATCTCATTTTGAATAGTTTGAACATTTCAAATGACTCCGATTTATGCTTCATTAAATAGACATACCCATACCTCGATAGGTCATCTGTGAAGGTTATGTAGTAGAAATATCCACCTCTTGCACTTGAGCTCATGGGTCCACATACATCAGAATGTACCAAACCAAAGAGTTCACTGGCTCGCTCACCTTTTTCAGTAAAAGGTGATTTGGTCATTTTACCAAGAAGACAAGACTCACAGGTTGGAAGTGATTCACAATCACCTACTTGAAGAATTCCTTCTTGAGCCGACCTGTTTATCCTGTTCTTATTGATATGACCTAGCCTACGGTGCCAAAGGTAGACTTCTGACACATTATCTATTTTAGGATGTTTACCGAAGGTTTGAACCACATTAACATGTTGTGATAGAAAGTAAATTCCATTATTAAGTTGTCCAACAAATATTGTAACACCATTCAAAATGATATTGCAAATATTTCTTTTTATTAAAAATTGATAACCGTTCATGGCCAAAAGGCCTACAGAAATAATATTTAATAAAAAGCTTGGACAATAGTGACATTCACTCAGAATTATATTTTGAGAATTAATTACAAGGTTCATGATTCCGAATGCTAGAACTGAAACTTTGCTTCCATCTCCAACGTTCAGGAATGTATCACCTTCATCAAATCTCCTACTGACCTACAGACCCTGCATCGAATTGCAAATATGATACGGGCTTCCAGTATCCAATACCCTGGCAGTAGTATCACAAATGAAAAAGTTGCAAGGTGTTATCATATAAGTACCTTGCTTCTTCTTCAGCCTGTTCGGGTCAGGGAGGCAATGTATAGAGGACAGTTCCTCTTCCAGTGCCCCTGCTTCTTGCAAAAGAAGCACTCCGCCTGGCTCTGGTCGGGCTTGCATTTCTTGGTCTGACCCTGTGCAGACGTCCCAGCATGCAGCTGCACCTTGTTATTCTTCTTCTTCTTGTTCTTCTTCTTCCCTTTCTTAAAGGGTCAACGACTAGAAGAAGATCCTCCCACAACATTCACCGACTCCTTATGGAGCTGGTGATCTTTCTCAAAGTTCTGCAGCAACCCCAATAAGCCGTGGTAGTTCACTGCAGGCTTTGTCATCTGAAAATGAGTAAGTAAGGGGAGGAAGGACTTGGGCAATGAATTAAGGATCGCATCCTTACCGAGCTGCTCATGCAGGGAAAGCCCAGTTTACTTAGGTGCTCAATCATTTCGATCATGTACAGTACATGATCAGTGACTGAGGCTCCATCCCTCATCCGAGCATTGAAAATGACACAACTAGTTTTGTGCCTTTCAACATCGTTAAGCGTGCCAAAGGAGTCGTTCAACATTTGAAGCATCTCCTATGGCTGGGCGTTCTCGAACCTGCGACTGAACTCATCATTCATTGCCACCAGCATAATGCACCGAATGGTAGTGCGGTCGTTGAACCACTTCTGATAAGTGTCTCAGACCATCCCTCTAACGTTCGAGGCTGGCTCCTCAGGTGTCGGATCCGTTACTACATAAAGGATCCGCTCATGCTCAAGGATGATTTTTAATTTTCGATACCAGCTATCAAAATTAGGTCCCATGAGCTTGTCATTATCTAATAATGATCGAAGGGACAGGGTAGTGGCCATAGCTGCATAAAGGAAAACCAGACCTCTATTAGTACATAAATTATAAATACTAAAGACTTGGACTTTAGTCTAAAGTTTCTCCCAATATTTTTACGAACTGGTAGCCTCAACCTCCAATTCGAGGAATTACTTTAATTTCTTAGTGGGTATTAGAATCCACACAGACTACACACGAGCCCAACTTTGGTTGGTCAACCCATGTGCATCTATGGGTAGGTTCATAACCAGTTGTTTCTCTAAACAACTTCTAGTAATTGATTTTGCCCCAGAACCTAATCAGTGGGCTTTGGTCTCCACTGAAAAAATCTGGTTAGGTCCAACCATTAACATGATTTGATTTGATGAATCGGACCAATAAATGATCAGGCCTGACTTTGGCCGGCCAACCTGATCACCATCAGAAAGACTCAAACAAATTATCATATTATGAATGATAATTTCATTAGTCAATAAGCACCAGGCCTTTGGGCCTCCAATGATTATTAAACTAATGGACTCATTATCACTCACTTAATGGGAGGCTATGACTTAGTTATCAATATAACTTAATCATTTTTAGGGACCTAATAATTTTTTTTTGAGGATTTTATTAAAGGATAGATGCGAAGAAAATATTCAGCCAATTTCAATCCTTCCACTGACTTCACCAAGTCAGATTAAAAAAGATTTAATTAAAGCTGGCATTAGGAGCATCTAAATCAGTCAAATGATTTACCTAATGACATGGGTGAGCCCTAATCACCAAGTGATCTAATCAAAACCTAATTCACCAGGTTGGCCAGGTAAGTGAGATCAGTGGTGGGGATAAGCCATTAACTCATCAGAGATCAAATCACTGCGAGTAGCTTCCGCTTAAAAACATTGGTCAAACTGCCAAACTTACCTTAGACACCAACCGATTCATTAGTTTTAATTTGATCAACTTAGTAAATAGGATTCCACCGTGTAGCCATGAATTAAGTTCATCTTGGTCTAGTTAAAGACATGGACCCATTCAACTACAACTATTGGAGTTGAGTCTAGAGTAACCTTGACCTAATCTAATTCAACTTTTGATTAGATTTGACCAATTACTCTAATTTAGTCTATTCCTTTAAGCTAACCTTAGGTCTAACCCAATTATGGACCTAATCCATCTAACCCATTGACCCACAAGTTTATGCAATTGTCTTAGGTCTTAATTCATAATTCTAGACCTACTAGACAACACTTAACTCTTTTAATTAAGTATTTGGACTGATGGGTCAGGGTTTGGCATTTTAAAAATAATTTTTAAATTTGAAAAGTTTTATTTTTTTATTCACCAAATATGTTGACTCATTTCACAAATAGATCAGCACATTTCATAAATAGCAATCCTATTGCTAATTACATAACAGAAAATAACTCAATCAAAATAAATCATGAATATTCCTTTAGATCTAATCTAACACATTCATGATAAATTTCACTATTGAACCTTTACAATTAATTCTTTTTGCTGCTTCATCTGTATGGGATAAAATTACAGCGGCAACCCTACCGCCATAGGAGACCCCATAGAATGGGAGGAGAGGGCTTTTAAACCTTACTTTTCTCCTATGACCGACGGCCATGGCAACCAACCCAATTCGATTACTTGCTACTTGGATCAAGTATATCTAAATATACCAATTTCAAAATTTAAATTTTAAATTTTAAATTTCAAATTTTAAATTTCAAATTTCAAACAAATTTCAAATTTTTGAATTTCAAATTTTAATTTTAAATTTTGAATTTTAAATTTGAAATTTCAACCAAATTTCAAATTTCAAATTTCAAAATTTGAATTTCAAATTTTTGAATTTTGAATTTTGAATTTTGAATTTCAAATTTTAAAATTCAAATTTCAAATTTTAAATTTCAATTTTTTGAATTTTGAATTTTAAATTTCAAATTTTAAAATTTAAAATTCAAAATTTGAATTTTAAATTTTTGAATTTTGAATTTTTAACAACTTTCAAAATTTAAATTTTAAATTTTTGAATTTCAAATTTAAACTTTTAGATTACAACTTAATCTATGCATGCAAATATATATATATCATATCTAAGAACCCGCTCTGATACCATGTGTGGGGAAATTCAGTGCAGGGGTAAAATGATAATTCTAAAACTTTTTCAAAATTATGATTTTACAAAAAAAAATATTAATTAATCCAATTAATTAACATGAATTTACCCTACACTAGGATCTAAATATGATATATAGCATGTATGTATTTAAATTTAAAATTTAAATTTGAACAATAAATACTTTATTGTAATGTGTTCTGTTGCCCAGCTATGCAACCCAAGAGGGGGGGTGAATTGGGTTTCTAAAAATTTTAAGCTTAACTTATGACTTGTGAGAAATGTTTGACAAAGCTAAATAGATAGAGTGAGTGGAATTAATTCAAGGCTAATAGCAAGAGCAAGAATGTAAGAGAATAATGAAGAGATAAAGAAGAGCAATTAGACACACACCAAACAAAAGGATTTATAGTGGTTCGGTGCCAACTTGCACCTACATCCACTCTCCAAGCTCCTACTTGGGAATTTCAATCCACTAATCTTATATTCAACCCGAATACAAACGTCGGAAACTCTGGCTCTAGCTATTCTAAGCTAGTCTACTTATTTTTTGGGTACAAGCCAACCCAATACACTCCGATTCTAGGTTCGGATCAACCTTCCCTTATTTTGGAACCCCTCCAAAATAAAAACAATCACTCAAATCGAGTATAACAATTAATAGCATAAATAAGTACAAAGAAAGCTCCTTTAATGAGCGAATATGACTTTAAATATATTTTACTCAAGAGAAGAAGACCCTTTTGGATTTCCTCAAGATGGTTGGAGACTTGAATGTGCACTTGAGGAGTTGGTGAGCTTGGATTAAAGGCTTCTTGAAAGCTTTGAATGAGCTCTTGCTTAGGGCTGAAAAGTTTGCCTGATATCTCTTTTTCAAAATCTCTCTCTTTTAATACTCTACTTGATTCCCACCTTTCTGTTCCTTTTATAGCTTTAAGAAATAGAGGAAATCATTCTAGACTGAAAAAAGAGCGTTAGACTGCATTAAATGAGCATTAAAAGCATTTAAAATGGGTTAAAATCTAGCCGTTGCAGAAAAATCCTGTCACAGGGGTCGACTCATGAGTCGACTCATGCCTGGGGGTCGACTCATGGGTCGACCTCTATGGAAAAATGACACAGAAGGAAACGGGATCCATGGTTCTGTAAAACTGGCAAAAAGACCCATAGAGGTCGACTCATGAGTCGACTCATGCCTTGGGGGTCGACTCATGGGTCGACTCACAGGTATTGCCAAGTCTGTGCCGGCCAGAAAATTCAGCGTGCCAGTCATCTCATGTGCCATGAGTCGACTCATGGGTCGACTCATGATTTTCAATCATGCATATCTTTCAAAATACAAGTCCAAAATCAATAAAATTTTCACCATTGGATCACAAATCTTTTGTTCTATCATTTGATACTATCAAATCAGGATTTTGATAAAATTACAATTTTGCCCCTGAAGAGCAATAAGGCTTTTTCAAGTGAGAAATATTAGTACCCCTTCAACTGCTTTGTAATCATCAAAATTAATCTAGAGAGCAACAATCTCCCCTTTTTGATGATGACAAAATATTTGAACAAAAGCATTTATATGAATCAATGATCATGAATTTCAAAGGAATGAAATGCATTATAGGTAGTTTTGAAGATAAATAGGAAATTTACTACCAACTTATAAGTGCATTTGCTTGAAAAGAAGATTGATTCTTTTGGCATGTGAAACATGTGCCCATTAGCATAGATAATTTGCCCATTGCTTAATGATTTGAAAATTTGCTCATTTGATTATGTGATTTTGGTATCAGAGTAGAAAATTTATTTTTGTTATCAGAGCAAAGCAGAATTTATATTAGAATTTGAAAATTACGTGTTTGAAAATATCTCATTTGCTCATTTGCTTGTTTTTCAAATTTCTTGAAAAGTTCGCTCATTCTTATTTGATTATTTAGTTTTAGTATCAGAGCATGTTTAACAATTAAGTGTATCAATGCATGCCTAAGAATTACTTTTTAAAGCATGTCAGAGCATGTCAAATTTTAAAATGTATCAGAGCATGTCTAATTTTAAAGGTTGCTCATTTGCTTTGCTTAGCAATTCATTCATTTTGTTATCAATCTTGTTTTTGATATTTTAATTTCTCCCAATTCACTCATTTTATTTTTAAGTCTTTTATTTATCTTTCTTTTGATACTTTTGCTTAGCAATTCACTCATTGTATTTTTAAGTCTTTTATTTATCTTTCTTTTGATACTTTTGCTTAGCAATTCACTCATTGTATTTTTAAGTTTTTTTAATAATCTTGCTTTTGATATTTTTCTTTAATTTCTCCCCCTTTTTGACATCATCAAACATTGTTAAATCCCCTCTTTTTTTTGAATATATTTTCTCTTTTTGTTTCTTGAAACTTCTTGTACTAATCATTAATTTGACTGACATTAATGTTTACTCCCCCTGAATACAGCAATCATAAAATAAAATATGCCATTGAGTACCATAGATATGAATTAGCAATAAAGAGAAGATATATAATCAAGAGATGATTGATACCATTACAAAGAGTAGATATATAATTAAAAGATGATTGATACCATAGTTATTTCAATACAAATTCCATAATATAAAAGTCAACTAGTTAACATCATTACATGGCCTAAGAGACAAATCCTAGAAAGAACAACAGACATGACTAACAACAAGGATCTAGAAGAGCTCATGACTCTATGGATCAGAATCAGATGTATCAGAGATGGGGTGGGGAGATGATGGATCACGACCAAGGACTCATCCTCTACCCCGTCTGCCTCTGGCACGAGTGGAGGTGCTGGCACGAGTAGGTGGGCGAGATGATCCTGAAGGCTAAGAGGCCATAGATTGAACTATAAGAGAGAGCCCGATGGAATCAAGAACGTTCAGAGCTCTCGAAACAGACTGAAGCAGTGCAGTAAACTGTGTAGAAGCATGCTCACTAGAGCCTCTGATCTCTCTCCTCAAGAAATCAAATCCACCCTCCAATACACCTCTGAGTCTACCAGCCTCCGCAGTTAGGTCTGTGACCTCAATAGTGCACTCCTGTGGCTGAGGATGGGCCAAAGCTAAGACTTGCCCCTGCAAGTCAAGTACTCTCCCAGTCAGTCTCAAAATGTAATCCTCGAGCTGCTGAATCCGAACTGACTGATCTGAGATCATCTAAAATACAGTGGAGATGTGGGGGATCAAGGTCTGATCAGATGCATCTAATGATGTGGATCCCGGTGCAAAAGCAGAAGTGCTCCACTGACGAGAAAGCAAGGAAGCCACATGCTGAGAAATCAGCTCAATCTGATCATCAGTCAATCTGAACTCTGAGGGAGGTGCTCTGCAGTCTGGCTGCTGAACTGGTGTGTGCCTCCTGGTGGACTCTGAAGGGCCAACCTCTGGATCTGAAACAAACTGGATGTCTGGAGATGCTGCCTGAAGTCATGGAGAGGTGATGAGGGACCTTCTTGAGGGACCTTCTTCCTCAGGTCTGTCCTCAATTCTGTCCTCAGCTCTCTCCTCAGCTCTTTCTTCTGTACCTTTGATCCAACCACCATCAATTCTAGTGAATCCCATGCGGTGCAGAGTGTGTTGGTTGATGGTGTCAGCGTGAGAAAGCTTAGCAGATGCCTCCCCCTCAAAACTGACTCCAAACCTCCTGAAAACCAGTGTGAGGGCCATACCAAAAGGCAGATGTGCCTTGGATCTATTCAGTGTTTCTCTCATGGCCTCAATCATTAAAGCAGGGAGGTTTAAGGGGGTTTGGGTGATCACATGAAACATTATACATATGTCTCTGCCAGAAAGGAGGTCATGTCTACCACTTTTCGGGAAGAAAAGCTTTGTCACTAATTGATATAGAATTCTCATTTCAATTGACAAGATCTTGGCTTCTAATTTATTTAGACTTCCCGAGTAGGTTCCTCCTAAAATTACATTGATCCCCTCTTCCTTCACTGGGAGTTCCATGTATGAATATCCCTCACAGGGCAAATGTAGAATCTCTCCCAAAATAATAGGATCTAAGCAGATATCAATTCCCTTAACAGTACAAGTTACTGTTCCATTGCCATAGTGCAGATTTAGATAAAACTCTCTAACCAAGTCTACATATGTAACTTCCTTGAAAGAACAGTAAAATCCCCAACCTTGGTTTTTGATCTTTGACCCAAAGGAGAAACCCTCTTTTTCAAAAAACCTGAAGTCCACATTCTTGCCAGTTTCTACCTTTCTGTCAGAGAGAGGGATTTTGCAAGGGCTAAGGGGAGACTGAGAGGGACCTGGTGCAGATGCTGAAGCTGGAATGGGAGCAGAGGAGGTCTGAGAAGCTTGCCTTTTTCTGCGGATGCCTTCTTCCAGAGCACGGACTGATTTTCTTCTTTGAGGGAGTTTCATCTTTGGGGCCATTCTCACCACAAGAGCAGGCAGGGAGACTCGAAAGATCAAATGGGTGAGGAGAAGGAGGGTTACTAGAGGATGGAAAGGGATTTTGGTGGAGAGAAATGATATTTTTGAGAAGAACGGTGGAAGCTAGGGCACGCTCCAACCGCTTCAATCAAGGGAGAAAAATGCGAGAAGCTCCTTTCCCAAAGGGTGATTTGAGGTGGAGATGTGAAGGGAGAATGATCTTGGGCTAAATCCTTGGTTTTGGAGAGAACGAAGATGAGGACAACAAGTCTTGGAGGGAGGAAGACGAAGAAGAAGGAGGGGTCGGCTCATGAACGGGCTTTAAGTTAAAAAGAAAAGAACCCGTGGGAAGTTGGCCAAGAATTTCAAGTATGCCATTGGGTCGACCCTAGGGGGTCGACTCATGATTCACAAAATTTCAGAAAAAATATGAATAAATTTGAAAAAAATTCAAAATTTTGGGAGAAGAAATTTTGCTCAATGATAAGTTGTGAGAATGATAATCTTGAGCTTTTAGATCCAAGAGAGATGATGAAAATTGAGCTCAAAAAAATTTTAACATCGATTTCTTGGAACATTTAGGCAGAAGGATCAAGAATTCCTAGATTTTTCCTAATTTCACAGAATCTATCCTCACTAAGGGCCTTTGTAAAGATACCAGCTAATTGATTTTCAGTGCAAATATATTCAAGAATTATATCTTTGTTTTGAACATGTTCTCTTATAAAATGATGTCTTATTTCAATATGTTTAGACCTTGAATGTTGAATTGGATTTTTAGTAAGGTTTATGGCACTTGTGTTGTCACATCTTATGGGTGTTTCATTAAGTTTGATATCAAAGTCTTCGAGTTGTTGCTTAATCCACAAGATTTGAGTACAACAACTTTCGGCTGCAATGTATTCGGCCTCAGCCGTAGACAGTGCTACCGAATTTTGTTTCTTGCTAAACCAGGAGATTAGGTTAACTCCAAGAAATTGGCAAGTTCCACTAGTGCTCTTTCTGTCTAATCTACATCCAGCAAAATTAACATCTGAAAATCCTAATAAATCAATTAGTGAGTCCTTAGAGTACCATAATCCTAGAGTTTGAGTACCATTTAAATATCTAAAGATTTTTTTAACACCATTCAAGTGAGATTCTTTAGGATTAGATTGAAATCTAGCACATAAACAAACACTAAACATGATATCAGGCCTACTTATAGTTAAATATAATAGAGAGCCAATCATACCTCTATGGTATTTTAAGTCTACGCATTTACCTTCTTCATCCTTGTCAAGCTTACATGAGAGGCTCATGGGTGTGCCAATTGCTTTGGAGTTCTCCATTCCAAATCTTTTGAGTAATTTTTTGGTGTACTTGCTTTGGGTGATGAAGATTCCTTCTTTTGTTTGTTTGATTTGGAGTCCGAGGAAGAAAGTAAGTTCTCCTATCATGCTCATCTCGAACTCCCCCTGCATGAGCTTAGCAAAGTCTTGACAAAGAGATTCATTAGTAGACCCAAAAATTATGTCATCAACATAAATTTGTATAACTAACATATCACTTTGATTTCTTTTAATAAAGAGGGTTGTGTCTACATTACCTCTTGAAAAACCATTATTTAGTAAGAATTTGCTTAGCCTATCATACCAAGCCCTAGGTGCTTGTTTTAATCCATATAGAGCTTTATTTAATTTAAAAATATGATTAGGAAAAGCATGATTTTCAAATCCTGGGGGTTGTTCTACATAGACTTCTTCAGCAATATATCCATTCAACAATGCACTTTTGAAATCCATTTGAAATAATTTAAATTTCATAAAGCAAGCATATGCAAGTAGAAGTCTAATGGCCTCTAATCTAGCAACAGGTGCAAAGGTCTCATCAAAATCAATTCCTTCTTCTTGATTATAACCTTTAGCAACCAATCTTGCTTTATTTCTTATTACATTTCCATGTTCATCTAATTTGTTCCTAAAGACCCATTTTGTGTCAATTATTGAATAATTTTTAGGTCTTGATACTAAAGTCCATACATTATTTCTTTCAAATTGATTAAGTTCCTCTTGCATTGCATTAATCCAGTTATAATTATTTTCAGCTTCTTCAATAGTTTTTGGTTCAAGATGAGATACAAAAGCACAATGATTAAATACATCTCTAAGTGAAGAACGAGTTTTTACCCCATGCATAGGATCACCAATAATTAGCTCCTTAGGGTGATTGTGAACATACCTCCATTCTTTGGGTAGGTCATTTGTACCTTGAGGTTGTTCTTGATGTTCTTCACCTCCCTCATCCTATTTGTCTTCATGTTCCTCATCCTCTTGAATTGTTGAATCTTTCAGAGTGATCTCCTTCATTCTTTCTATAAGAGGATCTGCATCATCAACACTTTCATTCTTCCTTGAAGGAAGATCATTAGATTCATCAAAGACAACATGTATGGACTCCTTTACTACTAAAGTTCTTTTGTTAAAAACTCTAAAAGCTTTACTAGTGGAGGAGTAACCAAGAAAGATTGCTTCATCTAATTTTGCATCAAATTTTTCAAGTCTTTCTTTACCATTATTTAACACAAAACATCGGCAACCAAAAACCTGAAAATAAGCAATATTAGGTTTTCTTTCTTTCCAAAGCTCATAGGGGGTTTTCTTTAAAATTTGTCTAATCAAAGCATGATTTAAAATGTAACATGCTATGTTGATTGCTTCCGTCCAAAAATATCTTGAAAGGTTGCTTTCACAAAGCATGGTACGGACCATTTCTTCTAAGGTTCTGTTTTTTCTTTCTACTACCCCATTTTGTTGGGGTGTCCTAGGAGCAGAGAAGTTATGGCCAATTCCTTTTCATCACAAAAGTTTTCAAAGTCTTGATTTTCAAATTCAGTTCCATGATCGCTTCGAATATTTTGAATTGAAAATCCTTTCTCATTAGTGACTTTTCGATAAAATTTAGTGAAAACACGAAAAGTTTCATCTTTGTGTGTTAAAAAGAAAACTCAAGTAAAATGAGAGTAATCATCTATAATTACAAAACCATATCGTTTTCCTCCTAGACTAGTGGTTCTAGTAGGTCCAAATAAGTCCATATGCAAAAGCTCCAAAGGTCTAGAGGTTGAAACAATATTTTTGGATTTAAATGAAACTCTTGTTTGTTTACCTAGTTGGCATGCATCACAAATTCTATCCTTTTCAAAATTCAATTTTGGCAAACCAAGAACTAATTCTTTCTTAATTAATTTTGAAAGAGAATGCATGCTAATGTGTGCAAGTCTGCGATGCCAAAGCCAACTAGTCTCATTAACTTTAGCATTCAAGGATACTAGGCATTGCATGTTTATTTTGGCTAAATCATTTAAATCTACCATATAAATATTACCATGTCTATGTCCAATAAATTTAATGCCATCATTAATAGGACTAGTTACAATGCAAACAGATGATTCAAAAACAACCTTATATCCTTTATCACAAAATTGACTAATGCTTAGTAAGTTATGCTTTAAACCATCTACTAACAAAATATTTTCAATGTATTTAGAGGGAGTGATACCAATGTTACCTATACCGATGATCTTTCCTTTGCCATTGTCTCCAAAGGTGACCATCCCTCCATCCTTAGCATCAAGAGTGATGATTGGGATTCATCACCAGTCATGTGTCTCGAGCATCCACTGTCAAGATACCATTTCCTGTTTCCTCCTTGGGATGCTAGACACACCTGCAAGCAAAAATTAAGTTTTTTTTTAGGTACCCAAGCTTTCTTGGGTCCTGTTTGGTTAGTCATAATGGTTCCTTTTGGAACCCATATTTTCTTTACAGTTGAGTTTGCAGACTTGTTAGAGAAACAAGTGTATGACTTATGTCCTACTCTACCACATTTGAAGCAAGTAATATTAGAAGACTTGTTACTTAAAGAGTTTACATAAATATTTTTCAGATATTTTTGTTTCTTCAAGGGGTTATAGCCAAGTCCAGCCTTATCATACACAGCTTTTTGATTATCAAGAATCATATTGAGTTTATTTGAACTCAAGGTGAACTTTTCTACTATTGGTTTTAGCTTGGCAATTTCATTCTTTAAGCTTTGATTTTCTTGAAGCAGGATGGATTTTTCAATTGAAATATTTTCAGTTTGTTTCAATAAAGATTGATTTTTCAATTTTAGATCTTTGTTCTTCATCCCTAGTTTCTTTAATTCATCAACTAAATCATAGAATGCTTCATGTAATTCTTCAAATGTAAAGTCACTAGGAGTTTCAGAAATTACCTCATTTTCGTGTGCCATAAGGCACAGGTTGGCTTGTTCGGTTGAGTTTTCTTCGTCGGAGCTTGAGTCATCACTCGCACTCCAAGTGGCCATCATGGCCTTCTTCTTGTACTTCTTGGGACCTTTCTTCAGCTGAGGGCATTCGGATTTGAAGTATCTCGGCTTCTTACATTCGTAGCAGATAAGGGGTTGGTCTTTCTCTTTTTCTTTGCTCTGTTTCCCTTTTGTGAATGGCCTCTTCCTCATCCCCTGTTTCTTTTTCTTAAAAATTTCTTGAATCTTCAGGTAATGAGTGCTATCTCTTCATCCTGTTCTTCGTCTTCAGTGTCATCAGTTTCTTCATCTGGTGGAGCTGTGGATTTGAGGGCAATTATTCTTTTCTTTTTGACTTCTTCCTCTTGATGTTGCTTCATGCTCAGCTCATGAGTCATCAATATCCAAGAAGCTCTTCCAAGGGTAGAATGTTCAAGTCCTTAGCTTCTTGGATGGCAGTCACTTTGGCTTCCCAAGTTCTTGGTAAGGACCTGAGAATCTTTCTTACAAGCTCACTATTAGTATAGGACTTGCCAAAACTTTAAACCATTAATAATATCAGTAAAGCGAGTAAACATTCCAGTTATGGACTCATCATGCTCCATTTTAAACAATTCATATTTATGCACAAGCATGTTGATTTTAGACTCCTTTACTTGATTGGTTCCCTCATGGGTTACTTCTAACCTATCCCATATTTCTTTAGCAGATGAGCAAGTAGAAATATGATTAAATTCGTTAGCATCAAGAGCACAATAAAGAACATTCATTGCTTTAGCATTTAATTGGGTCATCTTCTTATCAACCTCATCCCATTCTTTCTCGGGTTTGGCTGATTCCTCACCATCTATAATTTTAGTGGGTGTGTGAGGACCGTTCACTATGATACTCCACATATCATAGTCGAGTGCTTGAATGAATATTTTCATCCAAGCTTTTCAATAGGTGTAATTAGACCCATTGAAAAGTGGAGGTCGGTTGGTGGATTGCCCCTCGGCTAGAGAAGTGCCGACATGAGTTGCCATAGATCTTTGGCTCTTTGATTGTTTAGATCAAAGAAGGGCTAGAGCACCAGGCTCTGATACCACTTGTTGCCCAGCTATGCAACCCAAGAGGGGGGGGTGAATTGGGTTTCTAAAAATTTTAAGCTTAACTTATGACTTGTGAGAAATGTTTGACAAAGCTAAATAGATAGAGTGAGTGGAATTAATTCAAGGCTAATAGCAAGAGCAAGAATGCAAGAGAATAATGAAGAGATAAAGAAGAGCAATTAGACACACACCAAACAAAAGGATTTATAGTGGTTCGGTGCCAACCTTGCACCTACATCCACTCCCCAAGCTCCTACTTGAGAATTTCAATCCACTAATCTTGTATTCAACCCGAATACAAACATCGAAAACTCTGACTCTAGCTATTCCAAGCTAGTCTTATTTCTCGGATACAAGCCAACCCAATACACTCCGATTCTAGGTTCGGATTAACCTTCCCTTGTTTTGGAACCCCTCCAAAACAAAAACAATCACTCAAACCGAGTATAACAATTAATAGCACAAATAAGTACAAGGAAAGCTCCTTTAATGAGCGAATATGACTTTAAATATACTTTACTCAAGAGAAGAAGATCTTTTTGGATTTTCTCAAGATGGTTGGAGACTTGAATATGCACTTGAGGAGTTGGTGAGCTTAGATTAAAGACTTCTTGAAAGCTTTGAATGAGCTCTTGCTTAGGCTGAAAAGTTTGCTTGAAATCCTTTTTTAAAATCTCTCTCTTTTAATACTCTACTTGATTCTCACCTTTTTGTTCCTTTTATAGCTTTAAGAAATAGAGGAAATCATTCTAGACTGGAAAAAGAGCTGTTAGACTGCATTAAATGAGTATTAAAAGTATTTAAAATGGGTTAAAAACTAGCCGTTAAGAAAAATCCCATCACAGGGGTCGACTCATAAGTCGACTCATGCCTGGGGGTCGACTCATGGGTCGACCTCTGTGGAAAAATGACACAGAAGGGAACGGATCCATGGTTCTGTAAAACTGGCAAAAAGACCCGCAGAGGTCGACTCATGAGTCACTATGCCTTGGGGGTCGACTCATGGGTCGACTCACAGGTATTGCCAAGTCTGTACTGGTCAGGAAATTCAGCGTGCCAGTCATCTCATGTGCCGTGAGTCGACTCATGGGTCGACTCATGATTTTCAATCATGCATATCTTTCAAAATACAAGTCCAAAATCAATAAAATTTTCATCATTGGATCACAAATCTTTTGTTCTATCATTTGATACTATCAAATTAAGATTTTGGTAAATTATAATTTTGCCCCTGAAGGCAATAAGGCTTTTTCAAGTGAGAAATATTAGTACCCCTTCAACTGCTTTGTAATCATCAAAATCAATCTAGGGAGCAACATGTTCAGAATACAATACCTTTGTGCGGATAGTAGATCGTCATAATCTGATCACCATCAGGAGAGTCTGATCATCGTGACGTAGCCACACAGCGTGTCTGGCCTCTATGGATCATCCACACAAGTTTCTGATCTGATCGACTCCTCATGAGTGCTAGCTTGTTGTAGAGCCCTTTTGACGATCGATGCTGATCGAACTCCTTCGATCGATATTTGTTGATTCTTTGGATACTTCAGATCATCAACAGACGTGCTTGAGAGGATGTTGAAGATCTCTCTGAGATTTTGTGGGCTCACGACACTCGTAGCTCACTTTCTCACTTTCCAAACCCCAGGCTAAAACTCT
The DNA here is from genome assembly GCF_000442705.2 of Elaeis guineensis. Lineage (NCBI taxonomy): Eukaryota > Viridiplantae > Streptophyta > Magnoliopsida > Arecales > Arecaceae > Elaeis > Elaeis guineensis. Next base: position 61,668,046 of record NC_026003.2, read on the forward strand.
AGGGAACTCACCGAAAACCTTGCACCCACTTTTCTTTATTTTTCTCTTAGAAAGATATGGATTTTCTTCTCATGCACAAGACATCTCATGTCTTAAAATTTTTCTCCAAAAATTTTCTTCTTACACGCCCCACTCTTCTCCTCCTTTTATAACAACATCAAACGTCTTATCCAAAAGAAAGGATAAAGATGAGTAATTACACATTTGAATTCAAATCAAATTTTTGAATTTAAATGGACACCAACTCATCCCTTATCCACTAAAGTGTGAGGTATAGCTTAAATTGTGCATGGAGTGATTTCATGAGAAACCTTTTCTCATGTAATAAATGGGGCGTAAAAAAAGGGATAAGGCGTAAAGATTGATTGCCCATTCAAATTCAAACTTTATTTTGAATTTGAATGGCCAACCAATCATCCTTATCCATTCATATGGCACATTAAAGTGGGGCGTGGAGAGGGCTTGGCGTGAGAAAAAATTCATAAGAAGTTCCTTCTCATGAATTCAAATGGGTGCAATGGAAGTGAGGTGGCGCATGGAGATTGGGTCAAGGTGGTTTAATTATTTAAACAAACCTAATTGAACCAAATAAGTTAGGTCCAATTAGACAATTTAAATCTAACTTAATTAGGCTTAATTAAGCTCAATAAAATCTTAATCAAATCAGAAATTGACTAAGCCCAACCCCTGATCAAATCAGGGACCAAACCATCTTGACGATTAGGTCAACTCTTAACCTAATCGGGTCAAACCCAACTGAATCCAATTCAATTGAACTTGATCCAAAAATAATTACTCCATCAAATTGAGTTAATTAGTGATCAAATCACTAATTAAATCTCTCATAAATATTGAGTCCAAATCTGATGGGCAATCGGGCATCAGAATTCATCGATATGTAACCCTGATCGAAAATCCCAACCAGTGGGACTCTTGACCCCGGTACCCATAATGTGTGGAACTCATGATCAGAGAATCTTGATTCTCGATCACTGAGTCCCAAACATGCAGGATTCTACATCAACCATCAGATCAGATAGGAACCTCTAATTGTGTGACCCCGCAGGTTCGAACCTAAGTTGGTAGCACAGGAACCAATTCCTGTACTAATCGAAGTGACCATCTAGCAATGGTACCCGACATCCGGATAGGTCGAAGAGTCACAATCACAACACTCAGAACCTACATGAATATGGTTACTGTATAATTCATCTTTTGACCCCTGTGTTTAGGACGACTCAGGGTTAAACTGTCAACCCTGATTAGATCATCCAAATCGTGCTCAACTCAAACAGTCCTGTGACTCCTCACAAGGACTACCCTGGCCAAGGTTTTGCTAAATTGAAACATGACTATACACAGCTCCTAAACTGGAGTGGTCAATCCCATCTTGACACACGCACCGACAAGTCAAGTACTTGACTACACCCAGCAGCCTTCCGTCACTGAATTAAAAATTCAGATAGTCCAGTGCCTAAGTGCAGTGAGTTGCTTGCAAGTCACCGTGGCGGTCTCAGGTCAAAGGGATATTTATATCTATATTCCATCGGAGCAAATCTTGACAGTAGAAATAGCTCCAGAGTCGGTCACGTTCAGTGTAGATGTACCCTTACATCTCACCTGTATGCCATACCAGTGACTCCACACTCATTGGTTAAGAGGACAACCAACCTATATGGCACACAATGACCTATGCTTGATAAACATTGTCGTCCTTGGTAATAACGTATCATTTAGTCACGAACAGATTTAAGGACTAAACGACAAATCCTCCTTTGTCGAGTCTAAATAGTCCTAAGGACTTCATCACAACATAGGAGTTCATTAGAAGATGAAATATTTTGTGATGAAAAATATCAAAATAATTTTTATTAATTCATAATTCATGTACAAATATAAAAATGAGCATAACCGTCAACAGACTGACGATTGGCTTTGGGACACTATTCCCAACATGCTCAATAGAGAGGATGGTTGATCTCACAATCACTTATGTGGTGATACTAATACAAGGATGTAGGTACTCATTAAAGAATGAGTTCACTAAACTAACCTACCGAAAGAATATCTGATGGAGCCTTACAGCTGTCAACAGATGGTTCTTCAGTGGTAGGTGCATGTGATCCTTTGACTTGAGATCACCATGGTACCTTGTGTACATAGACCCTTACTTTGGTTTATTCCCTAGCACACCACTTTGAGATGTGTGTGGGATATTCTGGGTATGGTGAAGTATGCATAGAGGTTGTGAGTGGTCAATAAAGAATTGATCACTCCTTGTAAGAGTAGAGAACATCCTATATGATCTCATAGGATGATGACTCTGAGAGTCTCTGAACAGAGCAGGGATGAATAGTAGAAATAGTTTCTACTAGTTCATCAATCAAGTCATCATCATTAGATCGAGATACATATAGATAGGTATTTGGATTTGACATATTTTCATACCCATAGCCTTTCCAGGATGTTGTGTGATTGAAAGATTGAATTGCATGGTAACTCACCATAGAAGGATAATTTTGATATTTCTACTAAATTTTAAATTTTTGGGTAGTCATGACATATTGCTAGACATCAATTTTGACTTGTAGACTCATCAAAATTAAAAGAGTTTAATTTAAAAATTAATTAAGAAGAGTCCTAGTTGCTTGAGACTCTCGAGCTGACCTAATCCAATCAGATTAGGATTACATCGAGAGTTTGGATCCACTACTGACAAGATTTGAAATCCAATGGATCACACACAATAGAGATTTAATCTTGATCCAATCTATTTGAATTTATTATAAATTCAATAGATTAATTAAATTGCTAGCACATGAATTAACCCAAGTTTCCAATTAGGTTCAGTGCAAAGGCGTTTGTAGCTTGTTGCCTTGACCTAATGTGATTGGGTTTGAACCTTGTTGGGTACAAAATACCCTCTAGCCGAAGTTCATGTCAGGAGTGACCCTCCGAGGATTTATCGACATCCGACCTTTGGCGACATCTTTTTGAACCTCACCGGCGATCGAGCCTCCGCAACGTTCCTGAGTTCTGCCGATAGATAAACTTCCATCAGTGTCGATCGGATTCTCCATGACGGACGGACTCCATCCAAGTTTCTGCGATGGTCGACCACCTTCTAGACTCCGTCCGAACTCTACGGGAGTCAGACTTCTCCCCCGAACCCCAACTGCAGGTAGACTTCATCCGAGCTCCTACGGGAGCCGGACTTCTTCTCCAACTGCAGGTAGACTTCATCCGAGCTCCTACGGGAGCCGGACTTCTTCTCCAACTACAGGTAGACTTCATCCGAGCTCCTACGGGAGCCGGACTTCTTCTTCAACTCCAGGTAGACTTCATTCGAGTTCCTACGAGAGCCAGACTTCTTCTCCAACTGCAGGTAGACTTCATCCGAGCTCCTACGGGAGTCGAACTTCTTCTCCAACCGCAGGTAGACTTCATCCGGGCTCCTACGGGAGCCGGACTTCTTCTCCAACTGTAGGTAGACTTCATCTGAGCTCCTACGGGAGTCGGACTTTCGCCCTGAACTCCTGTTGCAGGTAGACCTCATCCGAACTCCTACAAGGGCCGGACTCCAAGCTTCTACTGCAAGCGATCTACTCCGAGCTTCTACTACAAGCGATCTACTCCGAGCTTCTACTGCAGGCTTCGGCTAAGCTTCCTCGATAAATGATCCCCATTCGGGCTTCTACAGAGATCGGACTCCGACCGAACTTCTGTAGCGGACAGATTTCAGACGAACTCCTATGACACATGGACTCCAGCAGCCGGACCCCTCAGTGGATGAACCTCTTCAGTGCATCCGACACCCACTGCCGGTCGACCCTCTGTCGAATTCTGTATGAAACCGAACTTCATCTACGGAAAGCCTCTGACCAAGATCCTACAGCAAATGGCTCTCGCCTGCAGTACTAACGCCCAAAGCATTCAACGGTAGAAAGCTCGCCAGCAACATCCGAGCTTATCTCAGATGGATAGCTGCCTCTCTCCCAGACACCTCAACCGAGCTTCGACCGACAGGCCTCGACTCCTTGGCGGGCCACAGTAATGGCCACGACTCTGCTCCACTTCCTGCGGCCACAGTAATGGCCACGACTCTGCTCCGCTTCCTGTGATGATTTCGCACGGCTCTACCACTCTCTGGCAAGTCACGACAATGGATACTGATCCACTCCCCGCAACAGGCTCCACGTGGCAGGCTATGGTGATAGCCACGACTCCACTCCACTACTCTTCATAACAAACTCCTGGCCCCGAGCGGCCCACTACCAGGCAGTTACAAACGTCACTGTCAGTCTGTTGCACCCTCCACCTATAAAAAGGGGACCCCAGATACGTTATTCTCTAAGCTCTAATTTTTATTTTGAAACTCTACTAAAATTTCTGTTCGAGCACTCCATTCTTGTTGAAGCAGAGAACTGACTTGAGCATCAGAGGGTCTTACCGGAGCACCCCCAACTCCGGTTTAGACTTTCTTTGCAGGTCCCGACGGCGACCGCGACTCCCTCGACTCCAGCTTCTCCGACGCCGGTGGATTTTTGCACCAACAGGATTGGCGCTAGAGGAAGGGGCCTGTGTCTTCGCAGTACCCTTGTTCTTAAAGGAGTGCTCAACGGGACCGCCTCCGGTCATCTTCTCCGACATCTTCTCCTCCGATTTTCTACTTGATCTCCACCTGATGCCTCCCCGAAGGGCATCCCCCAGGCGGTCAACGGCCTCCGTGGTTAGATCCCAGTGAGCTCCGCAAGCCCCGACCCCATCTCCAGTTTCCCAGGATCCTCTTCCTCCGGCGACAGCAGTCGGCATGGAGCAATCCGATGATCGGCCTCCGACCGATTTCACCAACATCATCTCGAAAGAATCCCGACAAGGAACAACTGGTGTATTGGCCAAACCTCCCAAGCGATAAAGGATTGAGGAATCCATAACCTTTACTGAGAAAGATGCTCGGGAGTTCAATTCCCCCACAATGATGCGGTTGTAGTTTCTTTAAATATAGCTAATTACGATGTGCACCGCATTCTTGTCGACAATGGAAGCTCGGCCGATATTTTGTTCTACGATGCCTTCTCCAAAATGTCTATCCTTGACGGTCGCTTGGGGCCGATTAGCTCCCCTCTGGTAGGGTTTACTGCGATGCTATCCCGATGGAGGGAGTAATAACTTTGACTGTAGCTGTGGGTTGATATCCAAGACAATCCAGAGCTTTGGTGGATTTCCTGGTGGTGAAGGCGCCATCAGCCTACAACGCAATCCTCGACCGACCTGGCCTCAACGCCCTCCGGGCCGTGGTGTCGACCTATCATCTGAAATTGAAATTCCTTACTAACCAAGGGGTCGGAGAAGTCAAGGGAGACCAAGCCCTGGCCAGACACTGCTACAGCATAGCCTTGCAAAGAAGTGACCAACCCGACCTCTGTCCGATCTATGGATTGGACGCCCGCGACGATCTCACTGAGGAAAGGAGCGAGCCAATCGAAGATCTGGTTTCGATCCCTTTAGATGATGGGAATATAGAGCATGTGGTGAAGATCGGCTCCAACTTGGGGGAAGAGGTGCGGACGCAGCTCATTGATTTCCTACGAAAGAATGTGGATGTTTTTGCTTGGGTTTCAGCAGACATACCAGGGATTGATGCAGAGGTCATGGAACATTTTCTGGCCGTTGATCTAAAGCATCGACCGACGAAAGAAAAAATTCGAGGTCATGCACCGGAAAGGCAAAAAGTGATAGCCGAGGAAGTGGATAAACTCCTGAAAGCCGGGTTCATTAGAGAGGTCAATTATCCTGACTGGATTTCCAACGTTATCCTAGTCAAAATGACAAATGGAGGATGTGTATAGACTTCAAAAAGCTGAACAAAGCCTGCCCAAAGGATAGCTACCCTCTGCCCAGAATTGATCAACTGGTGGATGCAACCTCATGCCATGAGCTTCTCACCTTCATGGATGCGTTCTCTGGCTATAATCAAATCAGAATAGTGCCAGAAGATGAAGAAAAGACTACTTTCATTACTAACGTGGTCTTTACTGTTACAGGGTCATGCCTTTCAGCCTCAAAAATGCAGGTGCGACCTATCAGCGGCTGGTGAATAAAATCTTCAAGGAGCAGATCGGCCGCAACATGGAGGTCTACGTGGATGACATGCTCGTGAAAAGCAAATCTTTAACAAACCACGTCGCCGACCTCGAGGAGACCTTCGACGCCCTCCGAAAATATAAGATGAAGCTGAACTCGACTAAGTGCATTTTCAGAGTGACCTCGGGGAAGTTCCTGGGCTTCATGGTATCGGAGCGCGGGATTGAAGCCAATTTGAAGAAAATTCATGCCATCCAGGAGATGGCCACCCCGAAGTCGATAAAAGAGATTCAGTGCCTTACAGGGAGAGTGGCAGCCCTGAATCACTTCGTTGTGAGGTCGGCCGAATGGTGCTTACCCTTCTTCCAAACCCTCAAGTGGCCGAAGAACTTCTGTTGGATCACTGAGTGTCAACAGGCGTTCGAAGAACTAAAGAGCTACCTCAGCTCGCCTCCGCTATTGGCGAAGCCCGAACCCGGGGAGGAGTTATTCTTGTACCTGGCGGTCTCTCCTATGGCCCTCGCTGCAGTTCTTGTCAAGGAAGAAGCAAAAATTTAATAGCCGATCTACTACAGCAGTCGCGTGTTGAGAGATGTCGAAACCAGGTATACTAAATTGGAGAAACTAACTTACGCCCTGTTGATTGCAGCCCAGAGGCTCCAACCTTACTTTCAAGGGCACACCATAATGTTGCTCACCGACCAGCCGATTAAGGTGATTCTACACTGGGCGGATGCTTCCGGGAGGATAGCGAAATGGACGATCGAGCTCACAGAATTCACATCAACTATCAACCTAGGCCGATAGTAAAAGCCCAGATACTGACAGATTTTATAGTAGAATACACTATCTCGGAGGAGGCCAAACCTGAACAAGGTGAAGTTGACGGCCTGAAGTCCCGACTGAACTCCTCTGAAGAAGAAACAGACCCCCCTGATTGCTTTTGGGCCCTCTATGTGGACGGATCCTCCAACATGTCGGGCACAGGTGCGGGCCTGATTTTGATCAGTCCGAAGGGGATCGTCATGGAGTACGCACTGCACTTCGAATTTTTTGCAACGAACAATAGAGCGAAATACGAAGCTTTGATCATAGGATTGAGGATTGCCAAAGAATTAGGAGTAGATCGGCTCCGAGTTTACAGCGACTCCCAATTGGTAGTGGGACAAGTCAGTGGAAACTATGAAGCACGGGAGGACAGCATGGCTAAATATCTTGAAAAAGTAAAGGAGTTCGTCCCCGCCTTTAGTAGCTTCAACATCAGGCAGATTCCAAGAACAGAAAATACCAGGGCCGAACTTCTCTCCAAATTGGCTACACTGGCTCCGGCTGAATTGCCCAAGGGTGTTCTCTTTGAAGTTCTGAAGTGCCCAAGTACAGAAGAATCGTGGCCCGTGATGGAAATTGGCCATGAACCCAGTTGGATAGACTCACTGGTGGCATATCTCAGAGACGGGATTCTCCCTCATGATGCAAAAGAGGCTCGGAAGCTCAGAAATCAAGCCTCCCGATACATCCTTTATGAGGATAAGTTGTACAAGAGATCATACTCCTTGCCCCTTTTAAAATGTCTCCGACCTTCGGAAGCTGATTACGCCTTGTGGGAGGTGCACGAAGGAATCTGCGAAAGCCATCTGGGGGCTAGATCCTTATCCCACAAGTTGCTCCGCCAAGGGTATTACTGGCCGACAATGTATCGTGACTCCATTGAATACGTCAGAAAGTATGACCGATGTCAGAGATATGCCAACATCCAGAGACAGCCCGCCTCCGAGCTTACACCCTTGAGCACCCCATGGCCGTTTGCATAATGGGGAATGGATATCTTTGGACCCTTTCCCATGGCGTCGGGGCAAAGGAAGTTCCTCCTGGTAGCAATTGACTATTTCACCAAGTGGGTTGAAGCCGAACCGCTGGCGAAAATCACAGAAGCTAAAGTGCAAGACTTCGTCTGGAAGTCCATCGTTTGCAGGTTTGGCCTACCGAGAACCCTAATTACTGATAATGGGTGGCAATTTGCGAGAGCGAGATTCGCTGAATTTTGTGAAGACCTAAATATCTCCCACAACTTCACATCGGTAGCCCATCCTCAGGCCAACGGCGAAGCTGAAGTGACCAATAGAACTTTGCTGTAAGGAATCAAGATAAGGCTCGAAAAAGCGAAGGAAACTTGGGCAGACGAACTTTATCATGTATTATGGACGTACCGAACTACCCAAAGGTTGCCCACGGAGGAAACCCCCTTCACTCTAGCCTTCGGAATGGAGGCTGTTATCCCAATTGAGCTCAAACTCCCATCGGCATGAGTCGTGGCATTCAACGAACATCACAATTCGCAAGGCCTTAAAGCCAACCTCGACTTGTTAGAAGAAAAATGGGAGGCAGCTCAAGTTTGGATGGCAGCCTACAGACAGAAAGTCGCCCGCTATTACAACTCTCAGGTCAAAAACAAAGTCTTTAGAGCAGGAGACCTGGTGCTTCGACGAGCCGCTGTCTCGCAATCTCAGGATCGAGGAAAGCTTGCCCCAAATTGGGAAGGCCCGTATGAAGTCAAGGAGGTAGTCCAGCCCGAAACTTACTACCTCAAGGAGCTCGGAGGAGCAGACCTCCCACGACCATGGAGCTCAAAAAATTTACGAATGTTTACCGATAACTTTACTTTAAATAAAAAATTTTATATCCACATGTCTTCTCTCTTGGCACGAGCCTATATCGACAGGACTCGAAACAAATCGTGTCGGAAGCAAGAGGAGAACCCCGTCTCGACACAATCGAAGGCCCGGTTACCCTTAGATCGGATGGGGGGAGAGGCCCTGCAACGCCCATATGTGCCCCCACAGTCCTGTTAGGGACAGGAGGAGAACCTCACCCTAACAGAAGCAAAGTCGAAGGCCCGATTACCCTAAGACCGATGGGGGGAGAGGCCCTGCAGCGCCCATATGCGCCCCACAGTCTTGTTAGGGACAGGAGGAGAACCTCGCCCTAACAGGAGCAAAGTCGAAGGCCCGGTTACACTTAGATCGGATGTGGGGAGAGGCCCTGCAACGCCCATATGTGCCCCCACAGCCCTGTTAGGGACAGGAGGAGAACTCGCCCTAACAAGAGCAAAGTCGAAGGCCCGATTACCCTTAGACCGGATGGGGGGAGAGGCCCTGCAGCGCCCATATGCGCCCCCACAGCCCTGTTAGGGACAGGAGGATAACCTCACCATAATAGGAGCAAAGTCGAAGGCCCGATTACACTTAGACCGGATGGGGAGAGAGGCCCTGCAACACCCATATGTGCCCCCACAGTCCTGTTAGGGACAGGAGGAGAACCTCGCCCTAATAGGAGCAAAGTCGAAGGCCCGATTACACTTAGACCGGATGGGGGGAGAGGCCCTGCAATGCCCATATGTGCCCCCACAGCCCTGTTAGGGACAGGAGGAGAACCTCACCCTAACAGGAGCAAAGTCGAAGGCCCGGTTATACTTAGGCCGGATGGAGGGAGAGGCCCTGCAACACCCATATGTGCCCCCACCGCCCTGTTAGGGACAGGAGGAGAACCTCGTCCTAACATGAGCAAAGGCGAAGGCCCGGTTACCCTTAGACCGGATGGGAAGAGAGGTCCTGCAATGCCCATATGTGCCCCCACAGCCCAATTAAAAACAGAAGGAGAGCCTTGTCGTAACCTGAGCTGAAATCGATTACATCAAAAATAGAGGAAGGACCTCATCCTGACACTAATTAAGGTCTGGTCATTCAAGACCGGATAAGAAAAAGGAACCTTCTCAGCGGCCCTCCGTGCTCCCGCGACCCCACTAAGGGCAGAGGAAAAACCCTCACTCGAGAAAAGAAAAAGAAAAAGGGAGGGGGGTTAAAAAGGAAAGCGACGAACTGCATCAGCGACAAATGAAAAACAAATTACATCAAAGACACAAGAAGCCTCGTCTCAGCGAAGATTGAGGTTCTTATCAAAATCTTCGATCTCCAAGAGAGCTCTCAACACAGGCCAAGGATAAGATGGCTTCCTCGGGGCGACGAGAAGCTCAAACCTCTGAGCTCGAACTCTGAAAGGAGGCGACAAACTTGAATGGTCCCGGACAAACTTGCAGCCATAAACAAAAGGATGGGTCAATGTGACGACGATCGGGTACCTCCGAACGGCATTGATATCAAGCAAGGCAAAAGCCGAAAGAAGCTCGGCAAACAACAATTCAACATGTGAGTAAAAGAGGTAACGAAAAATTTTCTTCTCATGTCATTAACTAAGTATGCATTACAGAGCCCTTGAGGCTGAAGAAAAAAGATGACAAGAAAAGCAAGCCAACGTGGCGACGACCAGGAACCTCCAGACAACATCGACATCAAACAAAAAAAAAAAAAGGGGGAATACAACAATAACAATAGTGAATGAAAGAAGTTCGCACGCGATAATTTGATGCAAAGTGCGGACAAGGTAACAAAAATCTCCTTTTCATTCTCGATTAACAAGGTGTACGTTACAAAGCCCTAAGGACCGAAGAAGAAAGAACATTACTACAAGACTTGAAAAGAATACATTAGAGATCGCTCCAAGCTTTTGACTTCTCCTTCCGGTTCCATCTTTCTCAGCAGTATCTCCCAGTGCGTGTGATGAATCCATCGGCTCTTGCCCCCCACCTCGTTTCGCACCATTGCCAAAACCCCAACCCTAGGGGGAAAAGGGGGGATAGAATTCAAGGGGTGGCGGCAGCGACGACCTGTATCGGGAAGAATCGGAAGTACCCCGGAGGCCGCGATGACTCTGGAGGCATGCACCACCACTGCGTGCTCCTCGATAACCACCATCCTAGGTACTTCGATGAGGTCGGCATGCGCTACTTCCACCGCCCCGTAACAAGTTCTACTGTCCCACCATCAGCACCGACTGCCTCTGGTCCCTCGACCCCGATGACGTCAAGGAACCCGCCACAGCTTATGATGGCAACTCTACCCCCTTGACCGGTGTCACCCCATTCAACTACTTCAAAATTCTCGGGTAGGACTCGCTCACCGGCTGGTTCCATTATTAAATCCCTGTTGTTAAAGGAATTCTCCCTCGAGCCCCCTTTGAAGCTGTGGGAGCCCTCGGTGGCAGTTCGACAGCCGCTGAACTTGCAGGCCACTATTTCCCCCCTCCTACTCTTCTCGATCCGTAGCATCCTCTCGAGATTGACCTCTAGGGCAGAAGCCTCGATGGGAGAATTCCTCGAAAGGGCTCGAAAGACGGAAGGCGGCGAGGAGCCGACAGAAATGGCGAAGATTAGCTCGAAGAATGCTTAGGGTTGAAAAGGGCGCTGATGGGTGGCTAAACTCTCGGGCAGAAGAAAGGCATCGTCTGGACTCTCAGGTGAAATAAAGTCCCTGAAGGGAAGGAGGGGACTTAAATAAGCGACGGGGCCTGGCACAGTTATGGTGGCGGATATCCCTAGGTCAACCAATGCCCGCCACGCGTCCCACTCACCGTGGCGTAGAGCCGACTGTCGGGGGACCATTATGGTGTGGCGCTTGGGACAATGCTCCAGTGAGAATTCTGAAAGGTCTCTTCGGATTGCCTCGATTTGAAAAGACTCCAGCACGCGCGCATTAAATGCCTGGATTTTTGAGGGCGGTCGCGCACAGGATTCAAGGGGGCAACTTCGGCTGTAAAATTTTTCTGTACTTCCTTCATTCGAAACTCGAACTCGAAAGTAGGGGGACTAGTGTTGGGTATAAAATACCCCCCAACCAAAGTTCATGTCAGGAGTGACCCTCCGGGGATTTTACCGACGTCTGACCTTCGACGACATCTTTCCGAACCTCTCTGGCGGCCGAGCCTCTGCAACGTTCTCGAGTTCTGCCGATGGATAAACCCCCATCAGTGTCGACCAGATTCTCCACAATGGATGAACTCCATCCAAGTTTTTGCGGTGGTCGACCACCTTCTAGACTCCGTCGGGCTCCTACGGGAGTCGGACTTCTCCCCCGAACCCCAACTGCAGGTAGACTTCATCCGGGCTCCTACGGGAGCCGGACTTCTTCTCCAACTGCAGGTAGACTTCATCCGACCTCCTATGGGAGTCGGACTTCTTCTCCAACTGCAGGTGGACTTCATCCGAGCTCCTACGGGAGCCAGACTTCTTCTCCAACTACAGGTAGACTTCATCCGAGCTCCTACGGGAGCTGGACTTCTTCTCCAACTGTAGGTAGACATCATCCGAGCTCCTACGGGAGTCGGACTTCTTCTCCAACTGTAGGTAGACTTCATTGGACTCCTACGGAGCCGGACTTCTTCTCCAACTGCAGGTGGACTTCATCCGAGCTCCTACGGGAGCCGACTTCCACCCTGAACTCCTGTTGTAGGTAGACCTCATCGAACTCCTACAAGGGCGGACTCCGAGCTTCTACTGCAAGCGATCTACTCCGAGCTTCTACTGTGAGTGATCTACTCCGAGCTTCTACTGCAAGCGATCTACTCCGAGCTTCTACTGCAAGTGATCTACTCTGAGCTTCTACTGCAAGCAATCTACTCCGAGCTTCTACTGCAAGCTTCGGCTGAGCTTCCTCGACAAATGATCCCCATCCGGGCTTCTATAGAAATCGGACTCCGATCGAACTTCTATAGCGGACAGATTCTGGATGAACTCCTACGACACATGGACTCCAATAGCCGGACCCCTCCAGCAGATGAACCTCTCCAGCGCCATCCGACACCCACTGTCGGTCGACCCTCTGTCAAATTCTGCGTGAAATCAAACTTCATCTACAGAAAGCCTCTGACCGAACTCCTACAGCAAATGGCCCTCGCTTGCAGTATTAACGCCCAAAGCACCCAACGGTAGAAAGCTCGCCAGCAACATCCGAGCTCATCTCAGATGGATAGCTGCCTCTCTCCGCCAGACACCTCAACCGAGCTTCGGCCGACAGGCCTGGACTCCTTGGCGGGCCACAGTAATGGCCACGATTCTGCTCCACTTCCTGCAGCCACTGTAATGGCCACAACTCTGCTCCACTTTCTGCATGGATTTCACGTGGCTCCACCACTCTCTGGCAAGTCGCAACAACGGACACTGATCCACTCCCCACAACAGGCTCCACGTGGCAGGCCACGTGATAGCCATGACTCCACTCCACTACTCTTCATAACAAACTCCTCCTGACCCCGAGCGGCCCACTATCAGGCAGTTACAAATGTCACTGTCAGTCTGTTGCACCCTCTGCCTATAAAAAGGGGACCCCAGATACGTTATTCTCTAAGCTTTAATTTCTATCTTGAAACTCTGCTAAAATTTTCGTTCGAGCACTCCATTCTTGTTGAAGCAGAGAACTGACTTGAGCATCGGAGGGTCTTGCCGAAGCACCCCCAACTCTGGTTTAGACTTTCTTTGCAGGTTCCGACAGCGACCGTGACTCCCTCGACTCCAGCTTCTCCGATGCCGGCGGATTTTTGCACCAACAAACCTATATTTAAATAGGTTGCTGATTTGGATTTTATGGAAGTGTTCCATGTGAAATCATCTTATCCACATCAAAACCATGCAAGGAAAAATTTGTGGCATCATTTATTTGGGCATTTAGGGAAAAGAGACCTTCTCCTTTACTTATCTTAAATTTCTTACCAACTTCCACACGTCCCTTAATTTTGTGTGCCATCAGATGGGCCTTTGGGATATGTGGATGTGGAAGAGGAGGAGTCCTTCTTGAGAAAGGAACTCCATGTCAAAATAAATAGGGATGCCACACTTTTATGCGATGAGAAGTGGAAGGGTCCAATTCTCTTAAAACTCGTAATTCCTTCCTTCATTTCTCCATGTGTTTCTTATTTCATCGTGTCATATGATCGCTCTTTGAATTATAGGCACAGAAGAGAAAGAAGAGTCCTTCTCTGGCAAGGAGTTTGAACACCAAAAATTATTTGGACCCTCCCTTATATGCATTGAGTTTATGGAAGAGTCCTTAATGGTATGGACTCTTTATTTCTCATGTTAATTCCTTTTTCCAAACACAATATGATTGTGTATTAATTTTTTTAAGTAGAGAAAGAGTCCTTCTATTGGTCAATCACTATCTTTTCCATGCCATCTACTTGTATTCCACACTAAAAATTAAGTGAAGGAGTGTAAGAATGAAGGGACGCCAAGAGTTGGCATCCTATGGTGTCGCCCCTTATTTCCTATAAATAGGGGGTGCTACAACCAGGCTTAACATGCGAAATTGGGCTGAGAGTTGGTGTGAAAATGAGAGGAAAATATAAAAAAAATCTAGGAGAAAGAAAAGAAAAAAGGGAGAGAAAAATAGAAAGGAAGGGAAGAGCGAAAGTGGAAAGCATGAGATGCTTGTCCAAAAATCAGATTGTTCATGTGTTGAACATAAAATCTGATTTATGTATGATGAGATCTTTTAAAGAAGGGTTCCTAAAGAGGTCTTAGTAGAGGTCATGAAGGCATACAAGTGGTGGTACAACCAGTTCTTGCGAAGAATGATCGGCAGCAAGCTTACGAAGAAGGCTGCAGCACCATATCGAGTTGGGAAGGGCCCTGATCAATCCTGTGTGGTCTCAAAATTATCAGATCATGGTCTTCTCATTGGTATATTACTTCTGGTCTCTTCCTGATATGTATATTTTTGATCATTTGATTGTATTCATCAAGAGGTTCCTAGGGCTTTGGTGTTCCGATAGACTAGTTTAAATGTTAAACTTTGTTTTCAATTGTTGAATGTATGTTAAAATTTTTGAAATTTATATTTCACTGTGTCACTGGAACTCAATAGATAGTGCACTTGAAATAGTTAGGAGCTATCTAAATTTAGGATAACCTCAGGATAGAGAGTCCACTTTGTGCTAACTTGATTGCAATTAACATCTAACTACAACTAATTCTTCTCATCTATCATCTCTAGGTATATAACTCTCTTAGGGTTCTCATCTTTAGAACTTTTCTCTTTCTTCTTCTTTTTTTTTCTTCCTCTCCCTCTTCTTTTTTTAAAAAAAATCTAAACCACACACATTAGGATTTGCACTGATACATGCATGGTAGATCTCTTTTTCTGATCTAGTTAAACCTAATCCTAAAATTGAATGATTAATCTATGTTAAACCTAATAATTAAATGGTTGAACCACCTAGGTAAATGAAGGAATACTTTATTTCTTCCACCTATATGAAGGAAAAACTACTTTTTTCCTTGTAGGATCTTCCAGATCTAATGAGAACTGGGATGAAATATTTTTAAAAATTATCCTACTTTATTTCAGATCTAAGGTCTATTATATTGATTCTTATTATCTGATATTTAACCTAAAATTAAATCTAAAACTTGAGGATTAGAGAAATACCTCTAGGGTAACTAGATTACCCTGTAAATGATCGCAGCAATGCCCGAGTCTCAAAAATAGCCACGCAGTCATCTAGCCTCTATCGATATCCACTCAAGTAGGATCTAGATCACCTTCTCCTTACAAATCTCTACTCTAAAAATCAGATCTGGATCTGATCTGAAAGATCTTCAAAAGATCTTCTGAAGCTGGAGCAGCAGCTTCTCGATAAATCCCTGTAGTCTTCTGATCAGGGAGCCACCATGCCTTGGACAAGCACCAGATGGATGCCCAACTTCTTGAATGTGAAGAGGAGAGAGAGAGGACCAGAGTGGGTATGGATAAGTGGAGGGATATCAGGCTTTTGTTGGGGATTGAGTAGATTCTCTAAACCCTAGGCGTAGACAGGGTTTAAATTGACCCTGCTGTGCCATACAGTGCCACATCATTCGACCAATCAAAAAATTTTAATTAATTCTAAAAAAAATTTAATTGGTGGAGTAATATCATCTGATTATATTAGATAAGAACCCCACCAAACCCTCCTACTGTTGGTACCAACATTGGATAAACACAGTGAGATTGGCGCCCAACAGTTTGAGTCGATCAAGGCATAGAGTCCTTATCTCATGGGACTCTATCCTTATCCACTTGGGGAGCACACCATATCTGATTATGGTGCCAACTTTGAGAGTAAATTAGTAGGTGGACACTCCATAAAAGCTCTCCAATGAACTCTTGCCAAGTGGCCTTCAGTCCAAGGTCCATGGGTCAACGTTTGACCAATATCCTAAAACGGAAATGGCAGGTGATAGAAATTGACAGGTGTTGTCTTAAATTCATCTCATGAATTAAGATAAGACTTTTTTGAGCTGGACTGGCTCCAGTTAGACTGTGAGAAACCTTCTCAAGATTCTATGGATGATTCAAATCATATTTGGCTCAGTCGAGATAGAAAAGATTACACGAGGAGAAAGTTAGGCTCAATCATGTGCTAGCATGATTTTCTTGAACCTAATTGGATCTAATCCAAATCAATCGAACTGGGCTAGCTCAATTGATGACATCCAGACCCTAACTCTTATTTGTGTGACATAGTTAGGTTCATTTTTGTATAGTAATGAGACATGTCGTGATCTCATCATCGACATCATCGAAACTCCTTTCGATGGACCAAAACTCTTCTGATTCAGACAATTTAGAATGATCGATCATCAATATTATTCTAATTGCTCCCAAAATCCATCAGTGATATCAGCAGTATATGATGGCAATCTATCAGAAATGAAGATGAACCTCTCGATGCAGCTACCTGTGTGATTGAGTTCCTCTATCATGAGTCCCGACTGAATTAAGGTTAAGGTGAACTCGTCAAACCCATCATCGGTCATATGAATCAATCGATCGATCCAAGTCTGATGTAAAACCTTAATGAAAAACTCTTTTCCATTATTTCATTCTGCCATGGCCATGGGCTTAAGGACTCGATCTTTCGATCATCATAGGACTATTCCTCTCATCTACCGAGGTTGATAGATCCCATCTTGGTGCAATCTGGTTCCTATAATGAATATGCTATAGCCAACATACACCTCAAGGTTTTGAATGGCTAGGAGATCGAGTTATGATGTAGTCAAACTATAACACACTCAAGGTGAACTGTCGATTCACCTCAGGTCAAAAAACTAGACACACAGCTGCAGCATCAAGCTAGTCATCGATGAGAAGGTAGACATCCTTATGACTGCTCGAGGTGGTCACGCTTAGTACTCTCATTCTCAACGAATACCTGTACTCTCACTTGGTATCTCCACACCATAGACTCAAGACACATCTACCCTAAGGAAGCATCATACACCAACCTTTTGGATCGATCACCATCCTCGTGATGATCCTATGGTCAGGAGCTGTTTATGAGTTAGTTATGTAAATTCATGCCTTAAATTTTCAACTTTTGAAAATATGAATTAACATTCCTACTAACTCAAAGAATGTATCACAGACATAATGTATACAATGTGATAGTAGAATAACCTTTTTATTTATTTATAATCAAAATTATAAATTTGTCCTTACATTTGTATAGAAATGTGTCAGCCAATCTGGCATCTAGGACACACATCTAACAAACTCTCACTTGACCTAATGCCAATTGGCTACATATCTAAGTCTCATCTTCTCAAGGTGGGCTTCGATCTTCTGCTGGCCTAATGGCTTTGTTAGTGGGTCTGCCACATTGTCTGTGGAGTCGACTCTCTTGTTGCCCAGCTATGCAACCCAAGAGGGGGGGTGAATTGGGTTTCTAAAAATTTTAAGCTTAACTTATGACTTATGAGAAATGTTTGACAAAGCTAAATAGATAGGGTGAGTAGAATTAATTCAAGGCTAATAGCAAGAGCAAGAATGCAAGAGAATAATGAAGAGATAAAGAAGAGCAATTAGACACACACCAAACAAAAGGATTTATAGTGGTTCGGTGCCAACCTTGCACCTACATCCACTCCCTAAGCTCCTACTTGGGAATTTCAATCCACTAATCTTGTATTCAACCCGAATATAAATGTCGAAAACTCTGACTCTAGCTATCCCAAGCTAGTCCACTTATTTCTCGGGTACAAGCCAACCTAATATACTCTGATTCTAGGTTCAGATCAACCTTCCCTCATTTTGGAACCCTTCCAAAACAAAAACAATAACTCAAAATGAGAATAACAATCAATAGCTCAAATAAGTACAAAAAAAGCTCCTTTAATGAGCGAATATGACTTTAAATACACTTTACTCAAGAGAAGAAGACCCTTTTGGATTTCCTCAAGGTGGTTGGAGACTTGAATGTGCACTTGAGGAGTTGGTGAGCTTGGATTAAAGGCTTCTTGAATGCTTTGAATGAGCTCTTGCTTAGGGCTGAAAAGTTTGCTTGAAATTCCTTTTTCAAAATCTCTCTACTTGAATGATCTTCTTGATTCCCACCTTTTTGTCCCTTTTATAGCTTTAAGAAATAGTGAAAATCATTCTAGACTGAAAAAAGAGCCATTAGACTGCATTAAATGAGTATTAAAAGTATTTAAAATGGGTTAAAAACTAGCCGTTGTGGAAAAATCCCATCACAGGGGTCGACTCATGAGTCGACTCATGCCTGGGGGTCGACTCATGGGTCGACCTCTGTGGAAAATCATTACAGAATCGAACGGGATCCGAGGTTCTATAAAACTGGCAAAAAGACCCGCAGAGGTCGACTCATGAGTCGACTCATGTCTTGGGGGTCGACTCATGGGTCGACTCACAGGGTGTGCCAAGTCTGTGCCGGTCAGGAATTTCAGCGTGCCAGTCATCTCATGTGCCATGAGTCGACTCATGGTCGACTCATGATTTTCAATCATGCATATCTTTCAAAATACAAGTCCAAAATTAATAAAATTTTCATCATTGGATCACAAATCTTTTGTTCTATCATTTGATACTATCAAATCAGGGTTTTGATAAAATTACAATTTTGCCTCTGAAGAGCAATAAGTCTTTTTCAAGTGAGAAACATTAGTACCCCTTCAACTGCTTTGTAATCATCAAAATCAATCTAAGGAGCAACAATCTCCCCCTTTTTGATGATGACAAAATATTTGAATAAAAGCATTTATATGAATCAATGATCATGAATTTCAAAGGAATGAAATGCATTATAGGTAGTTTGAAGATAAATAGGAAATTTACTACCAACTTATAAGTGCATTTGCTTGAAAAGAAGATTGATTCTTTTGGCATGTGATACATGTGCCCATTTGCATAAATAATTTGCCTATTGCTTGATGATTTGAAAATTTGCTCATTTGATTATGTGATTTTGGTATTAGAGTAAAAAATTTATTTTTGTTATCAGAGCAAGGCAGAATTTACCTTATGATTTCTCATTTGCTCATTTGCTTATTTTTCAAATTTTTTGAAAATTCGCTCATTCTCATTTGATTATTTAGTTTTAGTATCAGAGCATGTTTAACAATTAAGTGTATCAATGCATGTCTAAGAATTAATTTTAAAGCATGTCACAGCATGTCAAATTTTAAGATGTATCAGAGCATGTCTAATTTTAAAGCATATCAGAGCATGTCTAAGAAGTAATTTTAAAGGTTGCTCATTTGCTTTGTGCTTAGCAATTCATTCATTTTGTTAGCAATCTTGTTTTTGATATTTTAATTTCTGCCAATTCACTCATTTTATTTTTAAGTCTTTTATTTATCTTTCTTTTGATACTTTTGCTTAGCAATTCACTCATTGTATTTTTAAGTCATTTAATAATTTTACTTTTGATATTTTTCTTTAATTTCTCCCCCTTTTTGACATCATCAAACATTGTTAACTTCCCCTCTTTTTGAATACATTTTCTCTTTAGTGTTTCTTCAAACTTCTTATGCTAATCATTAATGTTTACTCCCCCTGAGTACAGCAATCATAAAACAAAATATGCCATTGAGTACCATAGATATGAATTAGCAACAAAGAGAAGATATAATCAAAAGATGATTGATACCATTACAAAGAGTAGATATATAATTAAAAGATGATTGATACCATAGTTGTTTCAATACATATTCCATAATATAAAAGTCAACTAGTTAACATCATTACATGGCCCAAGAGACAGATCCTAGAAAGAACAACAGACATGACTAACAACAAGGATCTAGTAGAGCTCATGACTAGATGGATCAAATCAGATGTATCAGAGATGGGGTGGGGAGATGATGGATCACGACCAAGGACTCGTCCTCTACCCCGTCTGCCTCTGCCACGAGTGGAGGTGCTGGCACGAGTAGGTGGGCGAGATGATCCTGAAGGCTGAGAAGCCATAGACTGGACTGCAAGAGAGAGTCTGATGGTATCAAGAAGGTTCAGGGCTCTCAAACAGACTGAAGCAGTGCAGTGAACTGTGTAGAAGCATGCTCACTAGAGCCTCTGATCTCTCTCCTCAAGAAATCAAATCCACCCTCCAATACACCTCTAAGTCTGCCAGCCTCCGCAGTTAGGTCTGTGACCTCAATAGTGCACTCCTGTGGCTGAGGATGGGCCAGAGCTAAGACTTGCCCCTGCAAGTCAAGTACTCTCCCAGTCAGTCTCAAAATGTAATCCTCGAGCTGCTGAATCCGAACTGACTGATCTGTGATCATCTAAAATATAGTGGAGATATGGGGGATCAAGGTCTGATCAGATACATCTAATGATGTGGATCCCGGTGCAAATGCAGAAGTGCTCCACTGACGAGAAAGCAAGGAAGCCACACGCTGAGAAATCTGCTCAATCTGATCATCAGCCAATCTGAACTCTGAGGGAGGTGCTCTGCTGTCTGGCTGCTGAACTGGTGTGTGCCTCCTGGTGGACTCTGAAGGGCCAGCCTCTGGATCTGAAACAAACTGGATGTCTGGAGATGCTGCCCTGAAGTCATGGAGAGGTGATGAGGGACCTTCTTCCTCAGCTCTGTCCTCAACTCTGTCCTCAGCTCTCTCCTCAGCTCTTTCTTCTGTACCCTTGATCCAACCACCATCAATCCTAGTGAATTCCATGCGGTGCAGAGTGTGTTGGTTGATGGTGTCAGCGTGAGAAAGCCTAGCAGATGCCTCCCCCTCAAAACTGACTCCAAACCTCCTGAATACTAGTGTGAGGGCCATACCAAAAGGCAGATGTGCCTTGGATCTATTCAGTGTTTCTCTCATGGCCTTAATCATTAAAGCAGAGAGGTTTAAGGGGGTTTGGATGATCACATGAAATATTATACATATGTCTCGGCCAGAAAGGAGGTCAAGTCTACCACTTCTCGAGAAGAAAAGCTTTGTCATTAATTGATGTAGAATTCTCATTTCAATTGACAAGATCTTGGCTTCTAATTTATTTAGACTTCCCGAGTAGGTTCCTCCTAAAATTACATTGATCCCTTCTTCCTTCACTGGGAGTTCTATGTTAGAATATCCTCACAGGGCAAATGTAGAATCTCTCCCAAAATAATAGGATCTAAGCAGATATCAATTTCCTTAATAGTAGAAGTTACTGTTCCATTGTCATAGTACAGATTTAGATAAAACTCTCTAACCAAGTCTACATATGTAACTTCCTTGAGAGAAAGTAAAATCCCCAACCTTGGTTTTTGATCTTTGACCCAAAGCAGAAACCTTCTTTTTCAAAGAATCTGAAGTCCACATTCTTGTCGTTTCTACCTTTCTGTCAGAGAGAGGAATTTTGCTAGGACTAAGAGGAGACTGAGAGGGACCTGGTGCAGAGCTGAAGCCGAATGGGAGTAGAGGAGGTCTGAGAAGCTTGCCTTTTCCTGCGGACGCCTTCTTCCAGCTCACGGATGATTTCCTTCTTTGAGGGAGTTTCATCTTTGGGGCCATTCTCACCACAAGAGCAAGCAAGGAGACTCGGAAGATCAAATGGGTGAGGAGAGGGAGGGTTACTAGAGGATGGAAAGGGATTTTGGTGGAGAGAAATCACGATTTTGAGAAGAACGGTGGAAGCTAAGGCACGCTCCAACCGCTTCAATCAAGGAAGAAAGATGCGAAAAGCTCCTTTCCCAAGGGGTGATTTGAGGTGGAGAGGTGATGGGAGAATGATCTTGGGCTAAATCCTTGGTTTTGGAGAAAATGTAGATGAGGACGATGAGTCTTGGAGGGAGGAAGATGAAGAAGAAAGAGGGGTCGGCTCATGAACGGGCTTTAAGTTAAAAAGAAATGAACCCGTGGGAAGTTGGCCAAGAATTTCAAGTATGCCATTGGGTCGACCCTAGGGGGTCGACTCATGATTCACAAAATTTCAGAAAAAATATGAATAAATTCCAAAAAAATTCAAAATTTTGGGAGAAAAATTTTTGCTCAATGACAAGTTGTGAGAATGATAATCTTGAGCTTTTAGGTCCAAGAGAGATGATGAAAATTGAGCTCAAAGAAATTTTGACATCGATTCCTTGGAATTGGAGAAATATTTAGGCAAATGGATCAAGAATTTCTAGATTTCTCCTAATTTCACAGAATCTATCCTCACTAAGGGCCTTTGTAAAGATATCAGCTAATTGATTTTCAGTGCAAACATATTCAAGAATTATATCTTTGTTTTGAACATATTTTCTTATAAAATGATGTCTTATTTCAATATGTTTAGACCTTAAATGTTGAATTGGATTTTTAGTTAGATTTATGGCACTAGTGTTAACACATCTTATGGGTGTTTCATTAAGTTTGATACCAAAGTCTTCGAGTTGTTGCTTAATCCACAAGATTTGAGCACAACAACTTCCGGCTGCAATGTATTCGGCCTCAGCCATAGACAGTGCTACCAAATTTTGTTTCTTGCTAAACCAGGAGATTAGGTTAACTCCAAGAAATTGGCAAGTTCCACTAGTGCACTTTCTGTCTAATCTACATCCAGCAAAATTAGTATCTGAATATCCTAATAAATCAATTAGTGAGTTCTTAGAGTACCATAATCCTAGAGTTTGAGTACCATTTAAATATCTAAGGATTCTTTTAACAGCATTCAAGTGTGACTCTTTAGGATTAGATTGAAATCTAGCACACAAACAAACACTAAACATGATATCAGGCCTACTTGCAGTTAAATATAATAGAGAGTCAATCATACCTCTATAGTATTTTAAGTCTACACATTTACCTTTTTCATCCTTGTCAAGCTTACATGAGGGGCTCATGGGTGTGCCAATTGCTTTGGAGTTCTCCATTCCAAATCTTTTGAGTAATTCTTTGGTGTACTTGCTTTGGGTGATGGAGATTTCTTCCTTTGTTTGTTTGATTTGGAGTCCGAGGAAGAAAGTAAGTTCTCCCATCATGCTTATCTCGAACTCCCCCTGCATGAGCTTAGCAAAGTCTTGACAAAGAGATTCATTAGTAGACCCAAAAATAATGTCATCAATATAAATTTGTATAACTAACATATCATTTTGATTTCTTTTAATAAAGAGGGTTGTGTCTAGATTACCTCTTAAAAAACCATTATTTAGTAAAAATTTGCTTAGCCTATCATACCAAGCCCTAGGTGCTTGTTTTAATCCATATAGAGCTTTATTTAATTTAAAAACATGATTAGGAAAAGCATGATTTTCAAAACCTGGGGGTTGTTCTACATAGACTTCTTCAGTAATATATCCATTCAAAAATATACTTTTACATCCATTTGAAATAATTTAAATTTCATAAAGCAAGCATATGCAAGTAGAAGTCTAATGGCCTCTAATCTGGCAATAGGTGCAAAGGTCTCATCAAAATCAATTTCTTCTTCTTGATTATAACCTTTAGCAACCAATCTTGCTTTATTTCTTATTACATTTCCATGTTCATCTAATTTATTCCTAAAGACCCATTTTGTGCCAATTATTGAATAATTTTTAGGTCTTGATACTAAAGTCCATACATTATTTCTTTCAAATTGATTAAGTTCCTCTTGCATTGCATTGATCCAATTATAATCATTTTCAGTTTCTTTAATAGTTTTTGGTTCAAGATGAGAGACAAAAGCACAATGATTAAATACATCTTTAAGTGTGGAATGAGTTTTTACCCCATGCATAGGATCACCAATAATTAGCTCCTTAGGGTGATTGTGAACATACCTCCATTCTTTGGGTAGGTCATTTGTACCTTGAGGTTGTTCTTGATGTTCTTCACCTCCCTCATCCTATTTATCTTCATGTTCCTCATCCTCTTGAATTGTTGAATCTTTCAGAGTGATCTCCTTCATTCCTTCTATAAGAGAATCTACATCATCAACACCTTCATTCTTCCTTGAAGGAAGATCGTTAGATTCATCAAAGACAACATGTATGGACTCCTCTACTACTAAAGTTCTTTTGTTAAAAACTCTAAAAGCTTTACTAGTGGAGGAGTAACCAAGAAAGATTGCTTCATTTGATTTTGCATCAAATTTTTCAAGTCTTTCTTTACCATTATTTGACACAAAACATCGGCAACCAAAAATATGAAAATAAGCAATATTAGGTTTTCTTTCTTTCCAAAGCTCATAGGGGGTTTTCTTTAAAATTTGTCTAATCAAAGCACGATTTAAAATGTAACATGCTGTGTTAATTGCTTCCGCCCAAAAATATCTTGGATGGTTGCTTTCACAAAGCATGGTATGGGCCATTTCTTCTAAGGTTCTATTTTTCTTTTCTACTATCCCATTTTGTTGGGGTGTCCTAGGAGCAGAGAAGTTATGGCCAATTCCCTTTTCATCACAAAAATTTTCAAAGTCTTGATTTTCAAATTCAGTTCCATGATCGCTTCAAATATTTTGAATTGAAAATCCTTTCTCATTTGTGACTTTTCGATAAAATTTAGTGAAAACATGAAAAGTTTCATCTTTGTGTGCTAAAAAAAAAACCTAAGTAAAATGAGAGTAATCATCTATAATTATAAAACCATATCATTTTCCTCCTAGACTAGTGGTTCTAGTAGGTCCAAATAAGTCCATATGCAAAAGCTCTAAAGGTCTAGAGGTTGAAACAATATTTTTGGATTTAAATGAAACTCTTGTTTGTTTACCTAGTTGGCATGCATCACAAATTCTATCCTTTTCAAAATTCAATTTTGGCAAACCAAGAACTAATTCTTTCTTAATTAATTTTGAAAGAGAATGCATGCTAATGTGTGCAAGTCTGCGATGCCAAAGCCAACTAGTCTCATTAATTTTAGCATTCAAGGATACTAGGCATTGCATGTTTATTTTGGCTAAATCATTTAAATCTACCATATAAACATTACCATGTCTATGTCCAATAAATTTAATGCTATCATTAATAGGACTAGTTACAATTCAAATAGACGATTCAAAAATAACTTTATATCCTTTATCACAAAATTGACTAATGCTTAGTAAATTATGCTTTAAACCATCTACTAACAAAATATTTTCAATGTATTTGGAGGGAGTGATACCAATGTTACCTATACCGATGATCTTTCCTTTGCCATTGTCTCCAAAGGTGACCATCCCTCCATTCTTAGCATCAAAAGTGATGAATTGGGATTCATCACCAGTCATGTGTCTCGAGCATCCACTGTCAAGATACCATTTCCTGTTTCCTCCTTGGGATGCTAGACACACCTGCAAGCAAAAGTCAAGTTTTTGTTTTAGGTACCCAAGCTTTCTTGGGTCTTTTTTGGTTAGTCATAATAGTTCCTGTTGGAACCCATATTTTTTTTACAGTTGAGTTTGCAGACTTGTTAGAGAAGCAAGTGTATGACTTATGTCCTACTCTACCACATTTGAAGCAAGTAATATTAGAAGACTTGTTACTTAAAGAGTTTACATAAATATTTTTTAGATATTTTTGTTTCTTCAAGGGGTTATAGCCAAGTCCAGCCTTATCATACACGGCTTTTTAATTATCAAGAATCATATTGAGTTTATTTGAACTCAAGGTGAACTTTTCTACTATTGGTTTTAGCTTGGCAATTTCATTCTTTAAACTTTGATTTTCTTGAAGCAGGATGGATTTTTCAATTGAAATATTTTCAGTTTGTTTCAATAAAGATTGATTTTTCAATTTTAGATCTTTGTTCTTCATCCCTAGTTTCTTTAATTCATCAACTAAATTATAGAAAGCTTCATGTAATTCTTCAAATATAAAGTCACTAGGAGTTTCGGAAATTACCTCATTTTCGTGTGCCATAAGGCACAGGTTGGCTTGTTCGGTTGAATTTTTCTCTTCGGAGCTTGAGTCATCACTCGCACTTCAAGTGGCCATCATGGCCTTCTTCTTATACTTCTTGGGACCTTTCTTCAGTTGTGGGCATTCGAATTTGAAGTGTTCCGACTTCTTACATTTGTAGCAGATAAGGGGTTGGTCTTTCTCTTTTTCTTTGCTCTGTTCCCCTTTTGTGAATGGTCTCTTCCTCATCCCTTGTTTTTTTTTCTCAAAAATTTCTTGAATCTTCGGGTAATGAGTGCCATCTCTTCATCCTGTTCTTCATCTTCAGTGTCATCAGTTTCTTCATCTGGTGGAGCTGTGGATTTGAGGGCAATTATTCTTTTCTTTTTGACTTCTTCCTCTTGATGTTGCTTCATGCTTTCATCAATGATCCAAGAAGCTCTTCCAAGGGTAGAATGTTCAAGTCCTTGGCTTCTTGGATGGCAGTCACTTTGGCTTCCCAAGTTCTTGGTAAGGACCTGAGAATCTTTCTTACAAGCTCACTGTTAGTATAGGACTTACCAAGACTTTTTAAACCATTAATAATATCAGTAAAGCGAGTAAACATTCCAGTTATGGACTCATCATGCTCCATTTTAAATAATTCATATTTATGCACAAGCATGTTGATTTTAGACTCCTTTACTTGATTGGTTCCCTCATGGGTTACTTCTAACCTATCCCATATTTCTTTAGCAGATGAGCAAGTAGAAATACGATTAAATTCGTTAGCATCAAGAGTATAATAAAGAACATTCATTGCTTTAGCATTTAATTGGGCCATCTTCTTATCAACCTCATCCCATTCTTTCTCGGGTTTGGCTGATTCCTCACCATCTATAATTTTAGTGGGTGTGTGAGGACCGTTCACTATGATACTCCACATATCATAGTCGAGTGTTTGAATAAATATTTTCATCCGAACTTTTCAATAGGTGTAATTAGACCCATTGAAAAGTGGAGGTCGGTTGGTGGATTGCCCCTCGGCTAGAGAAGTGCGGACATGAGTTGCCATAGATCTTTGGCTCTTTGATTGTTTAGATCAAAGAAGGGCTAGAGCACCGGGCTCTGATACCACTTGTTGCCCAGCTATGCAACCCAAGAGGGGGGGTGAATTGGGTTTCTAAAAATTTTAAGCTTAACTTATGACTTATGAGAAATGTTTGACAAAGCTAAATAGATAGGATGAGTAGAATTAATTCAAGGCTAATAGCAAGAGCAAGAATGCAAGAGAATAATGAAGAGATAAAGAAGAGCAATTAGACACACACCAAATACAAGGATTTATAGTGGTTCGGTGCCAACCTTGCACCTACATCCACTCCCAAGCTCCTACTTGAGAATTTCAATCCACTAATCTTGTATTCAACCCGAATACAAACGTCGAAAACTCTGACTCTAGCTATCCCAAGCTAGTCCTCTTGTTTCTTGGGTACAAGCCAACCCAATACACTCTGATTCTAGGTTCGGATCAACCTTCCTTATTTTGAAATCCTTCCAAAATAAAAATAATAACTCAAAATGAGAATAACAATCAATAGCTCAAATAAGTACAAAGAAAGCTCCTTTAATGAGCGAATATGACTTTAAATACACTTTACTCAAGAGAAGAAGACCCTTTTAGATTTCCTCAAGATGGTTGGAGACTTGAATGTGCACTTGAGGAGTTGGTGAGCTTGGATTAAAGGCTTCTTGAATGCTTTGAATGAGCTCTTGCTTAGGGCTGAAAAGTTTGCTTGAAATCCCTTTTTCAAAATCTCTCTACTTGAATGATCTTCTTGATTTCCACCTTTTTGTTCCTTTTATAGCTTTAAGAAATAGTAAAAATTATTCTAGACTGAAAAAAGAGCCGTTAGACTGCATTAAATGAGCATTAAAAGTATTTAAAATGGGTTAAAAACTAGTCATTGCAGAAAAATCCCATCACAGGGGTCGACTCATGAGTCGACTCATGCCTGGTGGTCGACTCATGGGTCGACCTCTGTGAAAAATCATCACAGAATCGAACGGGATCCGAGGTTCTATAAAACTGGCAAAAAGACCCACAGAGGTCGACTCATGAGTCGACTCATGCCTTGGGGGTCGACTCATGGGTCGACTCACAGGGTGTGCCAAGTCTGTGCCGGCCAGGAATTTCAGCATGCCAGTCATCTCATGTGCCATGAGTCGACTCATGGGTCGACTCATGATTTTCAATCATGCATATCATTCAAAATACAAGTCCAAAATTAATAAAAATTTCACCATTGGATCACAAATCTTTTATTCTATCATTTGATACTATCAAATCAGGGTTTTGATAAAATTATAATTTTGCCCCTGAAGAGCAATAAGTCTTTTTCAAGTGAGAAATATTAGTACCCCTTCAATTGCTTTGTAATCATCAAAATCAATCTAAGGAGCAACATCTCTTAACCTCGACATAACCCTTTTCGAGGTAATCACAGATTAGATGAAATCATCGCTCGATATGTTTGGACTTCTGGTGAAACCATGGATCTTTAGCTAGGGCTATGGCACCATTATTATCACAGTAAAGAGGGATGGCATCCAATGACATCACTCCAAGCTCTGCGGCAAATTTTTTATACCAGAATGCCTCCTTCGCAGCTTTCGATGCAGCAATATACTCTGCCTCCATGGTGGAATCAGCAATCACCATCTGCTTGGAACTCTTCCAGTTAACTGCACCACCATTGCAAATGAACAGACTTTCAGATGTTAACTTTCGATCATCTATATCAGACATAAAGTCTAAGTCTGTAAATCCCTGAACCTGAAGTTCTCCATTCCCAAAGACTAAAAATATATTCTTAGTCTTTCTCAAGTACTTAAGGATACATTTCACAGAAGTCCAGTGCTCTTCGCTTGATTCGACTGATATCTGCTTGTGACACTCACAGCATGGGCTATATCAGGTCGTGTATATAGTATGGCATACATGAGGCTCCCTATTGCGGAAGCATAAGGGATCTTACTCATGTGTTCAATCTCCTCAGGTATGCTAGGGCACATCTTCTTGGAGAGATGAATGCCATATCTAAAAGGTACTAAACCTCTTTTGGAGTTTTTCATGCTAAACCTTTTTAGCACCTCCTCATGTACATCTTCTGTGAAAGTTTCAGCATCCTATTTGGTCTATCTCTATAGACCTTAATACCCAGTATAAAGAATGCCTCTCCTAGATCTTTCATAGAGAACTCCTTAGACAACCATATTTTGACTGAGGTCAATATGAAAATATCATTCTCAATTAGGAAGATGTCATCTACGTACAGTATGAGGAAGATAACTGCGCTCCCACTGACCTTCTTGAACACACATGGTTCCTCCTCATTCTTGATGAAACCAAACATTTTGATTACATCATTGAAACAAGTATTTCAGCTTTGAGATGCTTGCTTAAGTCCATAAATGGACCATTGCAGCTTGCAGACCTTGTGATCATCATCACTGGATGTGAAACCAAGCAGCTGTTTCATATAGATATCTTTCTCAAGATATCCATTTAAGAATGTCGTTTTCACATCCATCTGCCATATTTCATAATCGAAATAGGCTACAATAGCAAGTAATGTGCGGATGGATTTTAGCATGGCTGCGGGCGAAAAGGTATCCTGATAGTCAATGCCTTCGCGTTGACTATAACCTTTCACTACGAGCCTAGCCTTGAATGTCTCCACATTTCCATCTGTACCTATCTTTCTCTTGAAGATCCATTTACACCTAATAGGTACAATACCTTCAGGTTGATCTACCAAGGTCCAGACTTGGTTTGAGTGCATCGAGTCAATTTCTGATCTCATTGCCTCTAACCATTTCTCAGAGTCGATATCTGATATCGCCTCATCATAGGTCTTAGAGTCATCTCCATGAGCCCCATTTCTCGTGAGGAACATTTTCTCTACTTCCTCTTGTATAGTACCTAAGTACCTTTTAGGAGGATGGAAAACCCTAGTCGATCTACGAGGTGGAAGAGGTTGTGTTAGGACTGGTTCTAATTGATTGGGTTCCTCAGGTTCTTTAGCTCGTTGCTCTAGGGAGATATTTACCTTGAGCTTAATTATTCTTTCGATGCCACCATCTTGAATAAACTATTTTTCAAGAAAAATAACATATCGATTCACAATCACCTTGTGATCTTTCAAAATATAGAAATAGTATCCTAATGACTCTTTAGGATTCCTATGAACCGAGCTCTAAAAGACCTAAACTCTAACTTGTCCGCCTGCTGTCCCTTGACATGAGCCGGACAATCTCAAATTCTGAGATGACTCAGACTTGGCTTCTTACCATGTCATATCTCATATGGTGTGGTAGGAATAATTTTAGAGGAAATCCTATTCAATACATATATTGCTGTCATCAGACAATGTCCCCAAAGAAACTCAGGGAGGTCCGTGAAGCTCATCATGGAACAGACCATATCTAATAGGGTCCGATTTCTCCATTCTAAAACCTCATTGAGTTGTGGCGTTTCGAGTGGAGTCCATTAAGAGACTATGCTATTATTTTTAAGATAGTCTAGGAACTCTCAACTAAGATATTCACCTCCTCGATCTGATCGAAGAACCTTAATGGGCTTTCCTGTTTATTTTTCTACCTCATGCTTGAATTCTTTGAACTTTTCAAAGGCTTCAGATTTGTGTTTCATTAAAAATACATACCCGTACCCAGACATATCATCGATAAAGGTAATGAAGTAGACATAGTTGCCTCTAGCCGGCACATCAAATGGGCCGCACACATCCATATGTACTAGGGCAAGTAGGTTTGTGGCCCTTTCCCATGTCCCACAAAAGGGAGCTTGGTCATTTTGCCTTGAAGGCATGATTCACAAACTGGATATGACTCAAAAGTCGACAGACTCAATAGCCTGAATTTCTTCAATTTGTTAACCCTATCTTCCGCTATATGACCTAGCCTTAGGTGCCATAGATACCTATCATTTAGACTATCTCTAGGCCTTTTAATTCCTATGGCATTCATATTTTTCTCGATATTAAATACAGATGCATCAATTTGTAGCTAATAGAGATCATTAATAAGAAAATCATTTACAACTTTATTATTTTCATAAAATATATTACAATGGTCCTTATGAAAGCTGATCACATAGCCTTCTTGTGCTAAACATGAAATAGAAATCAAATTTTTGCTTGCTGTAGGCACATAATAACAGTCTCTAAGAACTAAATATAATCCTAACGATAATCACAGAGGGTAGGTTCCCACGGCCACAGTAGCAACTCTTGCTCCATTTTCGATGCGTAGGATCATATCCCCATCTCTCAGCCTCCTGCTCTCCTCAAGACCCTGCATAGAAGTGCACAAATGAGCACTAGAACCAGAGTCAAGTACCCAACTAGATGCAGAGGAAACTGTAAGATTAGATTCTGTAACGAGCATACCTCCAGAAGGACCATCCTTCTTGTTCTTCAGGGTGGCCAGGTACTGAGGATAGTTCCATTTTCAATGGCCATCTGAATTGCAGTGAAAATATTTTCTCTTTTCAGCAGCCTTCTTCTTCGTTCTGTCTTCTTCCTTTTCCCATCTCCTTCTGCTTCTTTGAAGACTTTTTCTTCTTTTCAAAAGACTTTTTCTTGGAAAAATTTGCTCCACAGTCAGGACTGAGCCTTTTGAACTCTTCAAAGAAAGCTCAGCCGTAACCAACATGTTCATTAACTTAGCCAAGGTACACTGCATCTTATGCATATGAAAGTTCATGATGAACTGACCATATGCATCGGACAAGGACTGAAGGATCACATCAATCTAAAAATTCTTGTTTAAGATGATACCAAGCTCCTCAAGGTCCTTGATCATTGTCAAACAATGATCCTGGACTGACTGCCCATCATGCATTTTAGCCTTAAAAAGTCTTTGGCAGATTTGATACTTGGCTGCGTGACTTTGTTCTCCAAACAACTCTTGTAGGTGAGCCAATATTTGGTGGGTAGTCATAATAATCTCATGCTGGCACTGCAAGTCATCAGACATGGCACCCAACATATAGTACCTAGCTTTGTTATCATCATCCATCTATTTTTTCAGAGACGCTCTCTGTTCAGCAGTCGGATGTGCTGGTATGGCAGGTGGGTTCTGGTTCAAAATATGAGTCAGTTTCTCGAAACCCAGAATAATTCTGTAGTTCTTCAACCAGTCCTTGAAATTGGTCCAGTCAATCTGTGGGTATTTAGTATTTTGGTCAGAGGGTTGGATGCAGACATGTTTCCTGTAAAGAGTCAAAAGTTTCTAGTTAGATTTTGAAATCAGACTTAACCAATTTGTTTAGAGGTTTCATTTTTAAACAAATTAGGCTCTCACTATTTTCTCAGATCCCTACACTCCCTAGGTAGAGATGTGAAAATCTCCGTGATTAGTGATTCTAATGGGAGATGCTGTCTCACCGACTGGCTCACCACCTCACTTAACAGTTATTGATGATGGGTCAACCGATGAGTGGACAACTCTTGTCCAATGATTCTCTAATCATGGTGCACCCAAAACTTGGTCTCTAATTCATGAAGCTCACCGTGCCCAAAATATTGCTCCATACCTTAATTAAGTCAGACCTACCATTTGCACGAACTAGATTCCTGATTCAGTCCCTCACCGTATCCGAAATATTGAGCACAACCCATCCTTTAATTCATAGCATCCAATACCTAATGGACATGGTTGCATCTTTTCGATGCAACATAACCACTGTAATCAGTCGAGAACAATCAATCCCGGGAAGTGTCCACACATCCACAATGGTGGAAGACCTTAGACTTAATATTTTCTTAGGGAGATTTAATTTAGGTCTCATTAAACTCGACTTAACATAGTCATAACAATTATGACTAACCTAGTGGCATGGGTTAGCTCGAATTGTTAGTCACCTCAAATCAAAATTGGGTTGACACATATGGCCAGGATAGTGAGATCGGTGGAAGGGATATGCCATTAACTTGATAAGAACGCATTCGAGTCGAGTAGCTCTCAATTGAAAATCAGTCGGTCGCATCTGCCCAACTTACCTTAGATAATAAATTATCGAACCAGAACCAATTGGGTTAGTCTACAATCCAGGCTCTAACCACTGAGCCAAATTAGGTCTTAACTTGATCGAGTCACATTTAAATATGATTCAACCTTGATCTAGACTTAATCCTCTTAGGCTGGTCAATTATTAGCTTTCATGATCCTATCTAACCAACTTTTGATTCAGTTTGATCAACTACTAGACCTAATTAAGCTACCCAAGCCCGAACCCAATTTTATGAAAATGGCTTAGATATGAAATTCTCAATTTTAGATCTAATTAGATTTCACAAGCTTAATTCATTAATTAAGTCTTGGGTTCATAAACAAAACATATAAAATAGATCTAGGATTTCAGGATCTAGAGTTTTATAGAAAAGTAAGTTTGATTTCTGATTAAGGATGAATGCGCAGCACCCCTACACGCCATAAGAACACCCCATTGAATGGGAGGAGAGGGTCTTAAACCCTACTTTATTCTTATGATCGGATGGCCATGAGGAACACCTTAATCAAAAATATTGATTTAACTACAAAACTATTTAGATCTAAGTTACATATCACATATATAATTTCAGATCTAACTTATGCATGCTTTGCATACATCTCATATATTAAAATCTGATCTAATTAGCATGCTTTTAGATCTGATATATCACATGTAACATCTAAAAAATAAGATTTAAATTGAACTATTCAATATAAAATCTATTCTAGACAGTTACTAGAATAATTCTACAACTAGTCTAGGCATGCAGCAGATCAATCTTATGAATTAATTAAATTTTATTTTTTATTTTCTAATCTGAATATAATATTTATGACATCAAAAAATTAGAAAATAAATTATATCTAATTTATATTTTAATCACATTAAAATATAAAACTTCAAGACTATTCATAGTTTAAACTATTTCTAGTCTAGTCATACATCTCATACATGTTAGATCTACTTAGATTTAATTTTAAATTTTTTGATTTTAGATCCAATCATATCTGATGTGATATCTGAAATCTATTAATATCAGATAAATAAAAATAAAAATTAGATCTAAATTAGATCTGAAATAGAGCCATCAATCTGGTTCTGATATCAGTTGAAGAAAAAACTGTCTTTTTCCTTATAGGATCTTCCAGATCTAATGAGGTGTGGGATGGAATATTTTTAAAAATTATCTTACTTTATTTTAGATCTAAGGTCCATTAGATCTGATTCTTATTATCTAATATTTAATTTAAAATTAAATCTAAAACTTAAAGATTAGAGAAATACCTCTAGGGTAACTAGATTATCTTGTAGATGATCGTAGTAATGCTCGAGGTTCAAAAATAATCACGCAGTCACCTGGCCTCTACCGGTATCTGAAAGAAAAACTACCTTTTTTCTTTGTAGGATCTTCCAGATTTCATCAAATCTATGATAGAATAATTTAAAATTTTTATCCTACACTATTTCAGATCTAATGTTTGTTAGATCTAATTTTATTATCTGATATTTAAAATCTAAAATTAAATCTAAACGTATGAAAAGTATAGACATGCCTCAAGGATAATCTGATTATCCTGTAGATGATCTCAGCACAGCCCGAGGTTCTGATGTAGCCACGTAAGCACCTGGCCTCTATCTATATCCACTTAGGCAGGACCTGGAACATCTTCTCCTCATGAATCTACGCTCTAAAAATTAGATCTCTATCTGATTTGAAAGTACTTCAAAACTCCTTTTGAAGTTGGAGCAGCAGCCTGTCGAAGATGTCTTGCAGCCTTCCTGTTCCAGGCATCACCACGCCTTTTCCTTGCACCAGATGA
The DNA here is from genome assembly GCF_000442705.2 of Elaeis guineensis. Classification (NCBI taxonomy): domain Eukaryota; kingdom Viridiplantae; phylum Streptophyta; class Magnoliopsida; order Arecales; family Arecaceae; genus Elaeis; species Elaeis guineensis. The sequence goes on from NC_026003.2 coordinate 61,702,942, forward strand.
AAGTCTAACTCCTTGGACGTGAAAAGGGGAGATAGGAGAGTAGGGAGGACATGGAGAAGAAGGGAGGGGGTAGCAGCTATTGGGTTTGGTGCATAAAATAACTTTTGCCTAAAACCCTAGGCGCCGAAGGGTTTATATAGACCCTGTATGCTGCACAGTGCCACATCATTCAACCAATCAAAAAATTCCAATAAATTTTAGAAAAATTTTGAATGGTTGCTTGATGTCATCTAATCATATCAGATAAGAACCCAAGCCTCTATCTCAAAGTTGACGCCAACACTGGATAAGGACAAAGAGAGGTTGGCGCCAAAGAGTCCAATCTTATCAAGACTCTCCAACCTTATCCACTTGGGGCACCCACTTAATCCAATTGGGCTCGCACCATAATCTAATTATGGCACCCAATTTGATGTGGTTTTGCTCCATAAAAATCCTCCTATAAGCTCTTGCCAAGTGGCCTTCAATTTAAGATCCATATGTCAACTTTTGACAAATGTCCTAAAATGAAATTGGCAGATGACAAGAATTAGCAGGTGATTGTCTTAAATTCATCTCATGAATTAAGACAAACTTTTTCTGAGCTGGACAAGCTTCATTTAGACTGAGAGAAACCTTCCCAAGGTTCTCTGGATGAGTCAAATCACATTTGGCTCAGTAGAGACGAAAAGATTACACAAGGAGAAAGTTAGGCTCAATCGTGTGCTAGCACGATTTCCTTGAACCTAATTGGATCTTATCAAAATCAATTGGGTTAGCCCAATTGATGACATCCAGACCCTAACCCTTGTTTGTATGACCCAGTTAGGTTCAATTCTATATGGTAATGAGACATGTCATGATCTCATCATCGATATCATCAAAACTCCTTTCGATGGACCAGAACTCTTCTGATTCAGATAATTAGAATGATTGATCATCAAGATCATTCTAATTGCTCCCAAAATCCATCAGAGACACCTAGCAGTATATAGTGGCAACCCATCAGAATTGAAGATGAATCTCTCAGTGCAGCTACCTGTGTGATTGAGTTCCTCTATCATGAGTCCTGACTGAATTAGGGTTAAGGTGAACTCGTCAAACCCAACATCAGTCATATGAATCAATCAATCGATCTGAGTCCGATGTGAAATCCCAATGGAAAACTTTTTTTTTATTATTTTACTCTACCATGACCATGGGCTTAAGGACTCGATCTTTCGATCATCATAGGACTACTCCTTTCATCTACCGAGGTTGATAGATCCCATCTTGGTGCGACCTAGTTCCTACAATGAATATGCTACAGCCAACATACACCTCAGGGTTTTGAATGGCTAGGAGACCGAGTTATGGTGTAGTCAAACTATAACACAATCAAGTTGAACTGTCGATGCACCTCAGGTCAAAGAACTAGACACACAACTGTAGCACCGAGCTAGTCATCGACGAGAAAGTAGACTTCCTTATGACTGCTCGATATGGTCACGCTCAGTACTCTCATTCTCAACGAATACCTGTACTCTCACTCTGGTGTCTTCACACCGTAGACTCAAAACACATCTATCTTAAGAAAGCGATCGTATGCCAACCTTCCAGATCGATCACCATCCTCGTGATGATCTTATGGTCAGGAGCTATTTATGAGTTAGTTATGTAAATTCATGCCTTAAATTTTCAACTCTTAAAAATATAAATTGACATTCCTACTAACTAAAAGGATATATCACAGACACAATGTACGTAATGTGATAGAAGAATAACCCATTTATTGATTTATAGTTAAAATTATAAATTTGTCCTTAGATTTGTATAGAAATGTGTCAGCCAATCTGGCATCAAGGGCACACATCTAACAAACTCCCACTTGACCTAATACCAATTGCTATATATCTAAGTCCCATCTTCTCAAGGTGGGCTTCGATCTTTTGCTGGCCCAATGGCTTAGTCAGCGGATCTGCCACATTATTTGTGAGGTCGACTCTCTTGACCTCGACATAACCCTTTTTGAGGTAATCACGAAATAGATGGAATCGCCGCTCGATGTGCTTGGACTTTTAGTGAGAGCTTGGCTCTTTAGCTAGGGCTATGGCACCATTATTGTCGCAGTAAAGAGGTATGGCATCCGATGACATCACTCTAAGCTCTGCGGTAAAGTTTTTGTACCAGAATGCCTCCTTCGCAGCTTCCGATGCAGCAATGTACTCTGCCTCCATGGTGGAATCAGCAATCACCGTCTGCTTGGAACTCTTCCAGCTGACTGCACCATCATTGCAAATAAACAGACTCTTAGATGTCGACTTTCGATCATCTGTATCAGACATAAAGTCTAAGTCTGTATATCCCTGAATCTAGAGTTTTCCATTCCCAAAGACTAGAAACATATCCTTAGTCCTTCTCAAGTACTTAAGGATACATTTCACAAAAGTCCAGTGCTCTTCGTCTGGATTCGACTGATATCTGCTTGTGACACTCACAGCATGGGCTATATCAGGTCGTGTACATAGCATGGCATACATGAGGCTCCCTATTGCCGAAGCATAAGGGATCTTGCTCATGCGTTCAATCTCCTCAGGTGTGCTAGGGCACATCTTCTTGGAGAGATGAATGCCATGTCTAAAAGGTACTAAATCTCTTTTGCAGTTTTTCATGCTAAACTTTTTTAGCACCTCCTCTATATACATCTTCTGTGAAAGTCCCAGCATCCTATTTGGTCTATCTCTATAGACCTTAATACCCAGTATAAAGGATGCCTCTCCTAGATCTTTCATAGAGAACTCCTTAGACAACCATACTTTGACTGAGGTCAACATGGGAATGTCATTTTCAATTAAGAGGATGTCATCTACGTACAATACGAGGAAGACAACTGTGCTCCCACTGATCTTTTTGAACACACATGGTTCTTCGTTCTTGATGAAATCAAACATTTTGATCACATTATTGAAACGAGTATTCCAACTCCGAGATGTTTGCTTAAGTCCATAAATGGACCTTTGTAGCTTGCAGATCCTATGATCAACATCATTGGATGTGAAACCAAGCAGCTGTTCCATATAGATATCTTCCTCAAGATATCCATTTAAGAACACCGTTTTCACGTCCATCTGCTATATTTCATAATCGAAATAGGCTACAACAGCAAGCAATGTGCGAATGGATTTTAGCATGGCTACGGGCGAGAAGGTATCCTGATAGTCAATGCCTTCATGCTGACTATAACCTTTCACTACGAGCCTAGCCTTGAATGTCTCCATATTTTCATCTGCACCTATCTTTCTCTTGAAGATCCATTTACACCCAATAAGTACAATACCTTCAGGTGGATCTACCAAAGTCTAGACTTGGTTTGAGTGCATCGAGTCAATTTCTGATCTCATTGCCTCTAACCATTTCTCAAAGTCGATATCTGATATCGCCTCGTCATAGATCTTGGGATCATTACCAGGAACCCCATTTTTCATGAGGAATATTTTCTCTACATCCTCTTGTATGGTACCTAAGTACCTTTCAGGAGGATGGGAAATCCTAATCGATCTACGAGGTGGAAGAGGTTGTGTTAGGACTGGTTCTAATTGATTTGGTTCCTCAAGTTCTTTCGCTCGTTGCTTTTGGGAGACATTCTTCTTGAGCTTAATTATTCTTCCAATGCCACCATCTCGAATAAACTGTTTTTCAAAAAAATAGCATTTCGACTCACAATCACATTGTGGTCTTCTGAAATATAAAAATAGTATCCTAATGACTCTTTAGGATATCCTATGAACCGAGCTCTAAAAGACTGAACTCTAACTTGTCCGTCTGCTGTCTCTTGACATGAGCCGGACAACCCCAAATTTTGAGATGATTCAGACTTGGCTTCTTACCATGCCATATCTCATATGGTGTGGTAGGAATGGTTTTAGAGGGAGCCCTATTCAATACATAAATTACTGTCATGAGACAATATCCCTAAAGAAACTCAGGAAGGTCCGTGAAGCTCATCATGGAACGGACCATATCTAATGAGGTCCGATTTCTCTATTCTGAAATCTCGTTGAGTTGAGGCGTTCCAGGTGGAGTCCATTGAGAGACTATACCATTATCCTTAAGATAGTCTAGAAACTCCCGACTAAGGTATTCACCTCCTTGATCTGATCGAAGAACCTTAATAGGCTTTCCTGTTTGTTTTTCTACCTCATATCTTAATTCTTTGAACCTTTCAAAAGCTTCAGACTTGTGAAACACATACCCATACCTAGACATATCATCAGTAAAGGTAATGAAGTAGATGTAGTTGCCTCTAGTCGGCACATCAAATGGGCCGCACACATCCGTATGTACTAGGGCAAGTAGGTCTGTGGCCCTTTCCCCATATTCCATAAAAGGAAGCTTGGTCATTTTGCCTTGAAGACATGATTCACAAACTAGATATGACTCGAAAGTCAATGGACTCAATAGCTCGGATTTCTCCAATTTGTTAACCCTATCTTCCGCTATATGACCTAGCCTTAGGTGCCAAGATACCTATTATTTAGACTATCTCTAGGCCTTTTAATTCCTATGGCATTCACATTTTGCTCGATATTAAATACAGATACATCAACGTGTAACTGATAGAGACTGTTAATGACAAAACCATTTGCAACTTTATTATTTTCATAAAAAATATTACAATGGTCCTTATGAAAGCTAATCACATAGCCTTTTTGTGCTAAACATGAAACAGAAATTAAATTTCTGCTTGCTGCAGGCACATAATAACAGTCTCTTAAAACTAAATCTAATCCTAACGGTAATCACAGAGGGTAGATTCCCACGACCACAGCAGCAACACTTGCTTCGTTCCTGATGCGTAGGATCATCTCCCCATCCCTCAGCCTCCTGCTCTCCTCAAGACCCTGCATAGAAGTGCACAAATGAGCACTAGAACCAGAGTCAAGCACCCAACTGGATACAGAAGAAACCGTAAGGTTAGATTCTAAAATGAGCTTACCTCCAGAAGGACCATCCTTCTTGTTCTTTAGGGTGGCCAGGTACTGAGGATAGTTTCGCTTCCAATGGCCGTCTGATTGGCAGTGAAAATATTTTTTCTTATCAGCAGCCTTCTTCTTTCGTTCTATCTTCTTCTTCTTGCCATCCACCTTCTGCTTCTTCGTAGACTTCTTTTTTTTCCAAAAGACTTTTTCTTGGAAGAAGTCTGCTCCACAGTAAGAACTGAGCCTTTTGAACCCTTCATAGAAAGCTCAGCTGTAACCAGCATGTTCATTAACTCGACCAAGGTACAGTGCATCTTATGCATATGGAAGTTCATGATGAACTGAGCATATGCATCGGACAAGGACTGAAAGATCACATCAATCTAAAAATTCTTATCTATGATGACATCGAGTTTTTCAAGCTCCTCAAGGTCCTCGATCATTGTCAAACAATGATCTTGGACTGACTGCCCATCACACATCTTGGCCTTAAAAAGTCTTTGACAGACTTGATATTTGGTCGTGCGACTCTATTCACCAAACAACTCTTGCAGGTGAGCCAATATTTGGCGTATAGTCAAAATATTCTCATATAGGCGCTGCAAATCATCAGACATTGCACCCAATATGTAGTACCTTGCTTTGTTATCATCATCCATCCATTTTCCAGAGACGCTCTCTGTTCAGCAGTCGGACGTGCTGGCATGGCAGGTGGGTCCTGGTCCAAGACATGAGTCAATTTTTTGGAACCCAGAATAATTCTATAGTTTCTCAACCAGTCTTTGAAATTGGGTCTAGTCAATCTGTGGGTGTCTAGTATTTTGGTCAGGGGGTTGGAGGTAGACATGTTTCCTGTAGAGAGTCAAAAGTTTTTAGTTAGATTTTGTAATCAAACTTAACCAATTTGTTTAGGAGTTTCAATTTTAAATAAATTAGGCTCCCACTATTTTTTCAGATCCCTACACTCCCTTGGTAGAGATGTAAAAATCTCCATGATCAGTGATTTCTAGTGGGTGGTGCAGTCCACTGACTGGCTCATCACCTCACCTAACAGTTATTAGTGATGGGTCAACCGATGAGTGGACAACTCTTGTCCAATAATTCTCTAATCATGGTGCACCCAAAACTTGGTCTCTAATTCATGAAGCTCACCGTGTCCGAAATATTGCTCCAATCCTTAGTTAAGTCAACCCACCATTTGCACGAACTAGATTTCTGATTGGGTCCCTCACCGTATCCAGAATATTGAGCCCAATCCATCCTCTAATTTGTAGCATCCAATGCCTAATGGACATGGTTGTATCTTTTCGGTGCAACTGAGCCACTGTAACCAGTCGAGAACAATCAACCTCGGGAAGGACCCGCACATCCACAATGGTGGAAGACTAGACTTAATATTTTCTTAGGAAGACTTGATTTAGGTCTCATTAAACTTGACTTGACATAGTCATAACAATTATGACTAACCTAGTGGCATGGGTCAGTTCGAATTGTTAGCCACCTCAAATCAGAACTGGGTCGACACATATGGCCAAGTAAGTGAGACCGGTGGAAGGGATATGCCATTAACTCGACAAGAACGCATTCGAGTCGAGTAGCTCCCAATTAAAAACCAGTCGGTCGCATCTGCCCAACTTATCTTAGACACCAAATTATCGAACTAGAATCAATTGGGTTAGCCTACAATCCAGACTCTAACCACTGAGCCAAATTAGGTCTTAACTTGATCGAGTCACATCTAAATGTGATTCGACCTTGATCCAAACTTAATCCTATTAGGCTGGTCAATTATTAGCTTTCATGATCCCACCTAACCAACTCTTAATTCAGTTTGATCAACCACTAGACCTAATTGAGCTACCCAAGCTCGAACCCAATTTTATGAAAATATCTTAGATCTAAAAATTTTAATTTTAGACCAAATTGATTTCATAAACTTAATTCATTAATTAAGTTTGGGTTCATAAACAAAATATGTAAAATAAATCCTAGGGTTTCAGGATCTAGGTTTTGCAGAAAAATAAGTTTTGATTTCTGATTAAGGATGAACGCGCAGCATCCCTACACGTCATAAGAACATACCATTGAATAGGAGGAGAGGGCCTTTAAACCCTACTTTGTTCTTATGTCCAGACGGCCATGAGGAACACCTTAATCAAAAATATAAATTTAACTACAAAACTAGTTAGATCTAAATTTACATATCTCATATACAATTTAAGATCTAACTAATACATGCTTTGCATACATCTCATGTATCAAAAATTGATCTAATTAATATACTTTCAGATCTGATACATCACATGTAATATTTAAAAAATAATATTTAAATTAAACTATTCAAAATTAAATCTATTCTAGATAAGTTACTGAAATAATTCTACAACTAGTCTAGGCATGCAACAGATCAATTTTATGAAAAAATTAAAAATTTATTTTTTTATTTTTTGATATAATTATAATACTTATAATATCAGAAAAATAAAAAATAAAATAGATTTAATTCATATTTTAATCTCATTAAAATATAAAACTTAAGACTGTTCATGGATTCAACTAATCCTAGTCTAGTCATGCATCTCATGCATGTTAGATCTTCTTAGATTTAATTTTAAATATTTTAATTTCAGATCTTATCACATATGATGTGATATATAAAATATTTTAAATATTAGATAAATAAATATAAAAAATTAGATATAAATTAGATCTGAAATAGAGCCAAAAATTTGGCTCTGATATCAGTTGAAGGAAAAATTATCTTTTTCCATTGTAGGATCTTCCAGATTTCATCAAATCTGGGGTAGAATAATTTAAAATTTTTATCCTATGCTATTTTAAATCTAATTCTATTAAATCTAATTTTATTATCTAATATTTAAAATCTAAAATTAAATCTAAAAGTATGAGAAGTATAGACATGCCTCAAGGGTAATCTGATTACCCTATAGATGATCTCAGCACAGCTCGAGGTTCTGATGTAGCCACGCAAGCACCTGACCTCTACCGGTATCCACTCAGGTAGAACCTAGAACATCTTCTCCTCACAAATCTATGCTTCAAAAATCAAATCTCTATCTGATTTGAATGTGCTTCAGAACTCCTTCTGAAGTTGGAGCAGCAGCCTGTCGAAGATGTCTGCAGCCTTCCTGTTCCAGGCATCACCACGCCTTTTCCTTGCACCAGATGAATGTCCAACTCCTTGGACATGAAGAGGGGAGATAAGAGAGCAAGGAGGGCATAAAGAAAAAGAGAGGCAGTGGTAGCTATTGGGTTTGGTGCATAAAACAACTTCTGCCTAAAACCCTAGGCGCAGAAGGGTTTATATAGACCCTGTATGCTGCGCGGTGCCACATCATTCAACCAATCAAAAAATTCCAATAAATTTTGAAAAAAATTGATTAGTTGCTTGAGGTCATCTGATCATATCAAATAAAAACCCAAGCCTCTATCTCAAAGTTGGCACCAACACTGGATAAGGACAAAGAGAGGTTGGCGCCAAAGAGTCCAATCTTATCAAGACTCTCCAACCTTATCCACTTAGGGTGCCCACTTAATCCAATTGGGCTCATGCCATAATCAGATCATGGCTCCCAATTTGATGTGGTTTGGCTCTACAAAAATTCTCCAATAAGCTCTTGCCAAGTGGCCTTCAATTTAAGATCCATATGTCAACTTTTGATAAATGTCCTAAAATGAAATTGGCAGGTGACAGGAATTAGCAGGTGCTTATCTTAAATTCATCTCATGAATTAAGACAAGCCTTTTTTAAGCTAGACAAGCTTCATTTAGACTGAGAGAAACCTTTTCAAGGTTCTCTGAATGAGTCAAACCATATTTGGCTCAGTAGAGACAGAAAAGATTACACAAGGAGAAAGTTAGGCTCAATCGTGTGCTAGCATGATTTCCTTGAACCTAATTGGATCTTATCCAAATCAATTGGGTTAGCCCAATTGATGACATCCAGATCCTAACCCTTGTTTGTGTGACCCAATTAGGTTCAATTCTATATGGTAATGAGACATGTCATGATCTCATCATCGACATCATCGAAACTCCTTTCGATGGACCAGAACTCTTCTGATTCAGACAATTAGAATGATCGATCATCAAGATCATTCTAATTGCTTCCAAAATCCATCAGTGATACCTAGCAGTATATGGTGGCAACCCGTCAGAACTGAAGATGAACCTCTCGGTGCAGCTACTTGTGTGATTGAGTTTTTCTATCATGAGTCCCGATTGAATTAGGGTTAAGGTGAACTCGTCAAACCCAACATCAGTCATATGAATCAATCGATCGATCTGAATCCGATGTGAAACCCCAATGGAAAATTCTTTTTTCATTATTTCACTCTGCCATGGCCATGGGCTTAAGAACTCGATCTTTCGATCATCATAGGACTACTCCTCTCATCTATCGAGGTTGATAGATCCCACCTTGGTGCGACCTAGTTCCTACAATGAATATGCTACAGCCAACATACACCTCAAAGTTTCGAATGGCTAGGAGATCGAGTTATGATGTAGTCAAACTATAACACACTCAAGGTGAATTGTCGATGCACTTCAGGTCAAAGAACTAGACACACAACTGCACCATCGAGCTAATCATCGACGAGAAGGTAGACTTCCTTATGACTGCTCGATATGGTCATGCGCAGTACTCTCATTCTCAATGAATATATGTACTCTTGCTCCAGTGTCTCTACATCATAGACTCAAGATACATCTACCCTAAGGAAGCGATCGTACACCAACCTTCTGGATCGATCACCATTCTCGTGATGATCCTATGGTCAAGAGCTGTTTATGAGTTAGTTATGTAAATTCATGCCTTAAATTTTCAACTCTTGAAAATATGAATTGATATTCCTACTAACTCAAAGGATGTATCACAGAACAATGTACACAATGTGATAGAAAAATAACCCATTTATTGATTTATAGTGAAAATTATAAATTTGCCCCTAGATTTGTACAGGAATGTGTCAGCCAATCTGGCATCTAGGGCACACATCTAACAGTATCCACTCGAGCAAGATTTGGATCATCTTCTCCTTGCGAATCTCTGCTCTAAAAATCAGATCTGGAAGATCTTCTGAAGCTGGAGCAGCAGCTTCTCGACAAATCCTTGTAGCCTTTTGATCAGGGAGCCACCATGCCTTGGACAAGCACCAGATGGATGCCCAACTTCTTGGACGTGAAGAGGAGAGAGAGAGGACCAGAGGGGGCATGAAGAAATTAAGGATATCAGGCTATTACTAGAGATTGAGCAGATTCTCTAAACCCTAGGCGTAGACAGAATTTAAATAGACCCTGCTGCGCCATGCAGTGCCACATCATTCGACCAATCAGAAAATTTTAATTAATTCTAAAAAAATTTTAATTGATGGAGTGATATCATTTGATCATATCAGATAATAACCCCACCAAATCCTCCTACTGTTGGCACCAACACTGGATAAACATAGTGAGATTGGCACCCAACAGTTTGCGTCGATCAAGGCATAGAGTCCTCATCTCATGGGACTCTATCCTTATCCACTTGGGCCACACGCCATATCTTATTATGACATCCACTCTGAGGATAAAATTAGTAGGTGGACACTCCACAAAAACTATCCAATGACCTCTTGCCAAGTGTCCTTTAGTCCAAGGTCCATGGGTCAACATTTGACTAATGTCCTAAAACAAAAATGGTAGGTGACAGGAATTGACAGGTGTTGTCTTAAATTCATCTCATGAATTAAGACAATACCTTTTTAAGCTGGACTAGCTCCAGTCAGACTGTGAGAAATCTTCTCAAGGTTCTCTGGGTGAGTCAAATCACATTTGGCTCAGTCGAGATAGAAAAGATTACACGAAAAGAAAGTTAGGCTCAATCGTGTGCTAGCACGATTTCCTTGAATCTAATTGGATCTAATCCAAATCAATCAAACTGGGCTAGCTCAATTGATGACATCCAGATCCTAACTCTTATTTGTATGACCCAGTTAGGTTCATTTCTGTATGGTAATGAGACATGTCGTGATCTCATCATCGACATCATCGAAACTCCTTTTGATGGACCAGAACTCTTTTGATTCAGACAATTTAGAATGATCGATCATCAATATCATTCTAATTTCTTTCAAAATCTACCAGTGACATCTAGTAGTATATGGTCATAACCATCAGAAATGAAGATGAACCTCTCAGTGCAGCTACCTGTGTGATTGAGTTCCTCTATCATGAGTCCCGACTGAATTAGGGTTAAGGTGAACTCGTCAAACCCAACATCAGTCATATGAATCAATCGATCGATCCAAGTCCGATGTGAAACCTTAATGGAAAACTCTTTTCCATTATTTCACTGTGTCATGGCCATGGGCTTAAGGACTCAATCTTTCGATCATCATAGGACTACTCCTCTTATCTACCGAGGTTGATAGATTCCATCTTGGTGCAATCTGGTTCCTACAATGAATATGCTACAGCCAACATACACCTCAGGGTTTTGAATGGCTAGGAGATAGAGTTATGGTGTAGTCAAACTATAACACACTCAAGGTGAACTGTCGATGCACCTTAGATCAAAGAACTAGACACACAGCTGCAGCATCGAGCTAGTCATCGATGAGAAGGTAGACTTCCTTATGACTGCTCGAGGTGGTCACGCTTAGTACTCTCATTCTCAATGAATACCTGTACTCTCATTCGATGTCTCTACATCGTAGACTCAAGACACATCTACCCTAAGGAAGCGATCGTACACCAACCTTCCGGATCGATCACCATCCTCGTGATGATCCTATGGTCAGGAGCTGTTTATGAGTTAGTTATGTAAATTCATGTCTTAAATTTTTAACTCTTGAAAATATGAATTAACATTTCTACTAACTCAAAGGATGTATCAAAAACATAATGTACACAATGTGATAGTAGAATAACCCTTTTATTCATTTATAGTCAAAATTACAAATTTACCCTTACATTTGTACAGGAATGTGTCAGCCAATTTGGCATCTAGGGCACACATCTAACACTATAATCCATCGATTTGTATCCACTTATCTGATTTTTCTACAAGTCAATATGAGATCAAGTCGACTACAATCTAGATGTTTCCATCTTTCTATGAAATCAAATAGTCAGATCCTAGTTCTAAGGCTGATTTAAACCTGATGGCTCAAAAATTAGATAAAGTTGATCTTCTTGCTCAGAAGTTCGATAAGTTCCTAACCTTAGATCAATAATCATCTGTACAATATACATCACTTTCTCATTATCAGGAGATTTATTCTATCTGTGCTAGCCCAGCCCACTATATGAGTGAATATCCCACGGCTGTACAATTTTACCTTTCATCCAAGAACAAGTCCAAGCTACCCAAGGCTACTCCAAGGCTGTTAATGATGAAGGGAAAGAAATCTGTTTCTTTGGGAGAATGCAGCAGATAGCTAGGGTGCATCTAAAAATTTTTAATAACTACTTGATAAAGATTAGATTTTTACCTGATACACAGTGAAATTTGAATCAAATTTTAAAGATTTTGAGTCCAAAGCCTCGTATAAATCTGAATCCACAAATCCTCTACTTCGTGTGCACGTCAAACTTCGCAAGAAAGTAGAATGAAGCTTCGAATTGAAGCACCTTCATAAGGCAACAAGGGAGGGGAGAGCAGCTTTGGTGTGATGCCTCACACCAGCAAGAGGGGCGCCCAAGAAGCCTTCACACTGTGGGAAGGTGGGATTCCCAAAAGGAACACACCAAGAGAGAAAGGACTCTCTCTTCTCTATCATGCCTCTTCTCTCTCTCTTTCTCATCTTAGCACCTAATCTAATTGTTATGCCATTATAGTTAGAGGTCCTCCCTATTTATAGATAATTTTTCATAACTCATAATGTTGGAAATAGTATCCCAAAGCCAATCATCAGTCTGTTAATGGTTGTGCTCATTTTTGTATATGTACATGAATTATGAATTAATAAAAATTATTTTGGTATTTTTTATCACAAAATATTTCATCTTCTAATGAACTCCTATGTTGTGGTGAAGTCCTTAGGACTATTTAGACTCGACAAAGAAGGATTTGTCGTTTAATCCTTAAATCTGTTCGCAACCAAATGATACGTTGTTACCAAGGATGACAACGTTTATCAAGCATAGATCGTTGTGTGTCATATAGGTTGGTTGTCCTCTTAACCAATGAGTGTGGAGACACTGGTATGGCATACAGGTGAGATATAAGGGTACATCTGCACTGAACATGACCGACTCTGGAGCTATTTCTACTGTCAAGATTTGCTCTGATGGAATATGGGTATAAATATCCCTCCGACCTGAGACCGCCACGGTGACTTGCAAGCAACTCACTACACTTAGGCACTGGACTACCTAAATTTCTAATTCAGTGATGGAAGTTTGCTGGGTGTAGTCAAGTACTTGACTTGTCGGTGCGTGTGTCAAGATGGGATTGACCACTCCAGTTTAGGAGCTGTGTACAGTCATGTTTTAATTTAGCAAAACCTTGGCTAAGGTAGTCCTTCTGAGGAGTCACAAGACTGTTTGAGTTGAGCACGATTCGGATGATCTAATCTGGGTTGACAGTTTAACCTTGAGTTGTTCTAAACACAGAGGTCAAAAGGATGAATTATATAGTAACCATATTCACATAGGTTCTGAGTGTTGCGATTGTGACTATTCGACCTATCCGATCATCGGGTACCATTGCTAGATGGTCACTTTGATTAGTACATAAATTGGTTCCTGTGCTACCAGCTTAGATTCGAACCTGCGGGGTCACACACATTAGAGGTTCCTATCTGATCTGATGGCTGATGAAGAGCCCTAATGCTCGTGGACTATGAGTACTATGTGTCTAGAACTTTGTGATCAGAATCAAGATTCTCTGATCATGAGTCCCACACATTTTGGATACCGGGGTCAAGAGTCCCACTGATTTGGGACTCTTCGATCAGGGTTACATATCGATGAATTCTGATGCCCGATTACCCATCGAATTTGGACTCAATATTTATGAGAGATTTAATTAGTGATTTGATTACTAATTAACTCAATTTTATTGAGTAATTATTTTTGGATCAAGTCCAATTGAATTGGATTCAGTTAGGTTTGACCCGATTAGGTTAAGAGTTGACCTAATCGTCGAGATGGTTTGGTCCCTGATTTGATCAGAGGTTGGGCTTAATCAATTCCTGATTTGATTAGGATTTTATTGAGCCTAATTAAACCTAATTTAATTGGATTTAAATTAGTCTAATTGGGCCTAACTTATTTGGTTCAATTAGGTTGGTTTAAATAATGAAACCACTTTGACCCATTCTCCATGCACCACCTCACTTCCACTGCGCCCATTTGAATTCACGAGAAGGAAGTTCTCATGAATTTTTTCTCATGCAAAGCCCTCCTCATGCCCTACTTTAATGCACCTAATGAGTGGATAAGGATGATTGGTTGGCCATTCAAATTCAAAAACAAAGTTTGAATTTGAATGAGCAACCAATCTTAGTGCCTTGACCTTATCCTCTTTTAACGCCCTATTTATTACATGAGAAAATATTTCTCATGAAATCACTCATGCACAAATTAAGCCATGCCCTCCTCTTCTCACGCCCTTAGTGGATAGGGATAAATTAGTTTCCATTTGAATTCAAAATTTGATTTGAATTCAAATGTGCAATTACTCATCTTTATCCTCTCACGTGGGTAAGACCTTGGTTGTTATTTTTTAAAGGAGGAGAAGAGTGGGGCATGTGCAAGAAAAATTTTGGAAGAAAATCTGGGCGTGAGGAATCCTTGTGTGCAAGGTGAAGGTCTATATCCTTTCGAGAGAAAAAGAAAGAAAAGAAAGAAAAAATGTGCGCAGGGTTTCAGTGAGTTCTTCAGGGTTTCAGCCTGGAGTTCGAGAAGTGAGAAGGTGAGCTACGAGTCTCATGAGCCCACCAAATTTTAGAAAGATCTTCAACATCCTCTCAAGCATGTCTGTTGATGATCTGGAGCATCCAAAGAATCGACAGACATCGATCGAAGGAGTTCGATCAGCATCGACCGTCGAAAGGGCTCTACAATGAGCTAGCAATCATGAAGAGTCGATCAGATCAGGAGCT
The DNA here is from genome assembly GCF_000442705.2 of Elaeis guineensis. Taxonomy (NCBI): domain Eukaryota; kingdom Viridiplantae; phylum Streptophyta; class Magnoliopsida; order Arecales; family Arecaceae; genus Elaeis; species Elaeis guineensis. The sequence goes on from NC_026003.2 coordinate 61,717,991, forward strand.
TCATGTGGATGATCCACATAGGCCAGACATGCTGTGTGGCTATATCCGATGATCAGACTCTTCCGACGGTGATCAGATTGCGGCGATCTACTACCCGCATAAAGGTATTATGTTCTGAACATATTACAGTAAAGTGTTTACTGTTCAAATTTGAATTTCAAATTTAAATGCATGCATGCTATATATCATATTTAGATCCAAGTGTAGGATAAATTCTTATTAATTAATTAGATTAATTAATAATTTTTACTGTAAAATAGTGATTTTAAAAAGTTTTAAAATTATCATTTTACCCCTGCACTGAATTTTCCCATAAATGGTATCAGAGCAAGGTTCATAGATATGATATATATATTTGCATACATAGATTAAGTTGTAATCTAAAAGTTTAAATTTAAAATTTAAAATTTAAAATTTGAATTTGAATTTTGAAAGTTGTTCGAAATTCAAAATTCAAAAATTTGAAATTCAAAATTTGAAATTTGAATTTTGAAATTTGAAATTTGAAATTCAAAATTTAAAAATTTGAAATTCAAAATTTGAAATTTAAAATTTGAAATTTGGTAGAAATTTCAAATTTGAAATTCAAAATTTAAAATTCAAAATTTGAAATTAAAATTTGAAATTAAAAAATTTGAAATTTAAAATTTGAAATTTGTTTAAAATTTGAAATTCAAAATTTAAATTTGAAATTTGGTTGAAATTTCAAATTTGAAATTCAAAATTTAAAATTCAAAATTTGAAATTCAAAAAATTTGAAATTTGAAATTTGAAATTTGTTTGAAATTTGAAATTTAAAATTTAAAATTTAAATTTTAAAATTGGTATATTTAGAAATACTTATCCAAGTAGCAAGTAATCGAATTAGGTTGGTTGCCATGGCCATCTGGTCATAGAAGAAAAGTAGGGTTTAAAGGCTCTCTCTTCCCATTCGATGGGGTCTCCTATGGCGGTAGGGGTGCCGATGCGATTATATCCCATGCAGATGAAGCAGTGAAAAGAATATTCATGATTTATTTTGATTGAGTTATTTTCTGTTATGTAATTAGCAATAAGATTACTATTTATGAAATGTGTTGATCTATTTATGAAATGAGTCAACATATTTGGTGAACAGAAAATAAAACCTTTCAAATTTGAAAATTATTTTCAAAATGCCAAACCCTGACCCATCAGCCCAAATACTTAATTAAAAGAATTAAGTGTTGTCTAGTAGGTCTAGAATTGTGAATTAAGACCTAAGACAATTGCCTAAACTTGTGGGTCAATGGGTTAGATGGATTAGGTCCATAATTGGGTTAGACCTAAGGTTAGCTTAAAGAAATAGACTAAATTAGAGTAATTAATCAAATCTAATCAAAAATTGAATTAGATTAGGTCAAAGATACTCTAGACTCAACTCCAATAGTTGTAGTTGAATGGGTCCATGTCTTTAACTAGATCAAGATGGACTTAATTCATGGCTACGCGGTGGAATCCTATTTACTAAGTTGATCAAATTAAAACTAATGAACCAGTTGGTGTCTAAGGTAAGTTTGGCAGTTTGACCAGTGATTTTTAAGCGGGAGCTACTCACAGTGATTCGATCTCTGACGAGTTAATGGCTTATCCCCACCACTGATCTCACTTACCTGGCCAACCTGATGAATTAGGTTTTGATTAGATCACTTGGTGATTAGGGCTCATCCATGTCATTAGGTAAATCAGTTTGACTGATTTAGGTGCTCCTAATGCTGGCTTAATTAAATCTTTTTTAATCTGACTTGGTGAAGTCAGTGGGAGGATTGAAATTGGCTGGTAATTTATCTTCTCATCTATTCTTTAATAAAATCTTTAAAAATTATTAGGTCCTAAAAATGATTAAGTTATATTGATAACTAAGTCATAGCCTCCCATTAAGTGAGTGATAATGAGTCCATTAGTTTAATAATCATTGGAGGCCCAAAGGCCTGGTGCTTATTGACTAATGGAATTATCATTCATAGTATGATAATTTAGTTTGAGTCTTTCTGATGGTGGTTAGGTTGGCCGACCAAAGTCGGGCTTGATTATTTATTGATCTGATTCACCAAATCAAATCATGTTAATGGTTGGACCTAACCAGATTTTTTCAGTGGAGGCCAAAGCCTACTGATTAGGTTATGGGGAAAAATTAATTACTAGAAGTTGTTTAGAGAAACAACTGGTTATTAACCTACCCATAGATGCACATGGGTTGACCAACCAAAGTTGGGCTCGTGTGTAGTCTGTGTGGATTCTAGTACCCACTAAAGAATTAAAGTAATTCCTTGAATTGGAGGTTGAGGCTAAAAATACTGGGAGAAACTTTAGACTAAAGTCCAAGTCTTTAGTATTAATAATTTATATACTAATATAGGTCTGGTTTTTCTTTATGCAGCTATGGCCACTACCTTGTCACTCCGGTCATTATTAGATAATGACAAGCTTATGGGACCTAATTTCGATAGCTGGTATCGAAAATTAAAAATTATCCTTGAGCATGAGCGGATCCTTTATGTAGTAACAGATCCGGCACATGAGGAGCCAACCCTAAATGCTAGAGGGACGGTCCGAGACACTTACCAGAAGTGGCTCAACGATCGCACCAACGTCTGGTGCATAATGCTGGCGGCAATGAATGATGAGTTCAGTCGCAGGTTCAAGAACGCCCAGCCATAGGAGATGCTTCAAATGTTGAACGACTCTTTTGGTACTCCTGACGACATTGAAAGGTACAAAACTAGTGCCATTTTCAATGCTCGGATAAGGGATGGAGCCTCAGTCACTGATCATGTACTGTACATGATCGAAATGATTGAGCGCCTAAGTAAACTGGGTTTTCCCCTACACGAGCAGCTCGATAAGGATGCTATCCTTAATTCTCTGCCCAAGTCCTTCCTTCCCTTCCTTACTCATTTTTGAATGACAAAGCCTGCAGTGAACTACCACGGTTTGTTGGGGTTGTTGCAGAACTTTGAGAAGGACCACCAGCTCCATAAGGAGTCGGTGAATGTTGTGGGAGGGTCTTCTTCTGGTCGTCGACCCTTTAAGAAAGGGAAGAAGAATAAGAAGGTGCAGCCGCATGCTGGGACGTCTGCTGCACAGGGTCAGACCAAGAAGCGCAAGCCCGACCAAAGCCAGACGGAGTGCTTCTTTTGCAAGAAGCAGGGGCACTGAAAGAGGAACTGTCCTCTATACATTGCCTTACTAGACCCGAACAGGCCAAAGAAGAAGCAAGGTACTTATATGATAACACCTTGCAACTTTTTCATTTGTGATACTACTGCCTGGGTATTGGATACCGGAAGCCCTTATCATATTTGCAATTTGATGCAGGGTCTATAGGTCAGTAGGAGATTTGATGAAGGTGAGAGGTTCCTAAACGTTAGAGATGGAAGCAAAGTTCCAATTCTAGTATTAGGAATCATGAACCTTGTAATCAATTCTTGAAGTATAATTCTGAGTGAATATCACTATTGTCCAAGATTTTTATTAAATATTATTTCTGTAGGCCTTTTGGCCATGTACGGTTATAATTTTTAATAAAAGGAAACGTTTGCAATATCATTTTGAATGGTGTTACAATGTTTGTTGGACAACTTAATAATGAAATTTACTTTCTATCACATCCTGTTAATGTGGTTCAAACCTCCGGTAAACGCCCTAGAATAGATAATATGTCAGAAGTCTACCTTTGGCACTGTAAGCTAGGTCATATCAATAAGAACAGGATAAACAGGTTGGCTCAAGAATGAATTCTTGAATTAGGTGATTGTGAATCACTTCCAACCTGTGAGTCCTGTCTTCTTGGTAAAATGACCAAGTCACCTTTTACTGAAAAAGGTGAGCGAGCCAGTGAACTCTTGGGTCTGGTACATTCTGATGTATATGGACCCATGAGCTCAAGTGCAAGAGGTGGATATTTCTACTTCATAACCTTCACAGACGACCTATCGAGGTATGGGTATGTCTATTTAATGAAGCATAAGTCAGAGTCGAATGAAATGTTCAAACTATTCTGAAATGAGGTAGAAAAATAAATTGGAAGTATATTAAAACTCTTCGATCTCATCGAGGAGGTGAATACCTTTCAATGAGTTTCTGACATATCTTGGGGAGAATGAGATTCTCTCTTAATGGACTCCTCCTGGAACACCACAGCATAATGGTTATCTGAAAGGAGGAATCGGACCTTGTTGGACATGGTTCGATCTATGATGGGGTTTGTTGGTCTGCCGATCTCCTTCTGGGAATATGCACTCGAATTGACTTGTTACCTTCTAAATAGAGTTTCGAGTAAGTCTGTAACCAAAATGCCATATGAGATATGGATAGGACGTAAGCCAGTACTCTCGCATCTTAGGGTTTGGGGGTATCTGGCTTATGTTAAATGTTTAATTACAGACAAGCTAGGACCTAGGTCTGACAAGTGTAATTTTATAGGATATCCAAAAGAGACCAGAGGATATTATTTCTACCTGGTTGATGAGCAAAAGGTATTTGTCAGACTTAAGGCAATCTTTTTGGAAAAAGAGTTCCTTGATGAAGGGACTGTTGCCTCTAAGGTCGAACTTGACGAAGTTCGACAGGTGAAAAATCGACACAAGTTGCTGAACCTGAACTGGATTTGATTAGATCAGATCTGGAGCCCATTGTTCAAGCACCCTTAAGGCGATCTGGTAGAGTACCACGTCAACCGGACAGATACTATGGTTTTTTAGTCCGAAATGACGATCCTATCGAACTTGATGAAAATGATGAGGATCCGATCACCTACATGGATGCAATGCAGAGACCCAACTCTGAAAAATGGCTAGAGGCCATGAAATCCGAAATGGAGTCCATGAAGGTCAACGATGTGTGGACATTGGTTGACCCACCCGAAGGAGTAAAATCCATAGGGTGTAAGTGGGTCTTCAAAAGGAAGAGGGGCACAGACGGAAAGGTAGAAACCTATAAAGCCTGTCTGGTTGCCAAGGGATATCGTCAACGTTATGGTATGGACTATGACGGGATGTTTTCTCTTATGCAATGCTCAAATCCATTCAGATTATGCTTGCGATAGCTGCCCATCTGGACTATGAAATCTGGCAGATGGATGTGAAGATAGCTTTCCTAAACGGAGAGCTGGATGAAGAGGTGTATATGATACAACCTGAAGGATTCACATCCACAGATGAGTCTAAGGTGTGCAGACTACAGAGGTCCATTTATGGACTTAAGCAGGCATCTCGGAGTTGGAACATACATTTTGATAGGACGATCAAGACGTATGGCTTCGTTAAGAATGGAGAAGAGCCCTGCATTTATAAGTGGGCTAATGGTCCAGTAGTAGTATTTCTTGTATTGTATGTGGATGACATTCTCTTAATCGAAAATGATATCCTTGCATTACAGGGAATAAGGATTTGGCTGTCGTCACAGTTCTCCATGAAGGATCTGGGAGAAGCTTCCTACATCCTAGGAATGAGGATCTATAGGGATAGATCTAAAAGGTTGCTTGGTTTATCCAGTCTACGTACATAGATACTATGCTGAAGAGGTTCAGCATGGAGAATTCCAAGAAAGGCTATCTACCGATAGGCCATGGAATTTCTCTCTCGAAGAGAGATTGTCCGACAACACCTCAAGAGAGAGAGCGTATGGGTAGGATTTCATATGCTTCGGCAGTGGGATCTATCATGTACGCCATCACATATACACGACTAGATGTGGCATACTCACTAGGGGTAGGGAGTAGATACCAATCTGATCCAGGGGAGAATCACTAGAAGGTTGTTAAAACCATCCTGAAGTATTTAAGAAATACTAAGGATCAGTGGCTTGTTTATGGTGAATCAGACTTGAGACTTATAGGGTTTACAAACTCTAGTTTCCAGTCTGATCACGATGACAGCAAAAGTGTGTCGGGATTTATTTTTACCCTTAATGGTGGGGCTATCTGCTAGAAGAGTTTCAAGCAACATACAGTGGTTGATTCAGTTTGCGAGATGGAGTATGTCGCTGCATCAGATGCTGCCAAAGAAGTGGTGTGGCTGAGGAAATTCATCACCGAGCTCAGAGTAGCACCCTCCCTTGTTGGTCCAGTTCTGCTCTACTGTGACAGCTCTGGAGCCATTGCTCAGGTGAAGAAACCCAAAGCACACCAGCAGACGAAGCATATTCTGTGCCGCTACCATCTCATCCAAGAAATTATGGATCGAGGTGACGTCGACCTTCAGAAGATCGATGGAAAGAAGAACCTGGCCGACCCATTCACTAAAGCCATTACGGTGAAGGAGTTCGACGACTATAAGTCGAAGATGGATATTAGATACTGCACTGATTGGCTTTAGGCCAAGTGAGAGATTGTTGAAAATAGTGTCCCAAAGCCAATCATCAGTCTGTTGACGGTTGTGCTCATTTTTGTATATGTACATAAATTATGAATTAATAAAAATTATTTTGATATTTTTCATCACAAAATATTTCATCATCTAATGAACTCCTATGTTGTGGTGAAGTCCTTAGGACTATTTAGACTCGACAAAGGAGGATTTGTCATTTAGTCTTTAAATCTGTTCACGACCAAATGATACGTTGTTACCAAGGATGACAACGTATATCAAGCATAGGTCGTTGTGTGCTATATAGGTTGGTTGTCCTCTTAACCAATGAGTGTGGAGACACTGGTATGGCATACAAGTGAGATATAAGGGTACATCTGCACTGAACGTGACCGACTCCGGAGCTATTTTGCTGTCAAGATTTGCTCCGATGGAATATGGGTGTAAATGTCCCTCCGACCTGAGACCGCCACGATGACTTGCAAGCAACTCACTGCACTTAGGCACTGGACTACCTGAATTTCTAATTCAGTGACGGAAGGATGCTGGGTGTAGTCAAGTACTTGACTTGTCGGTGCGTGTGTCAAGATGGGATTGACCACTCTAGTTTAGGAGCTGTGTACAGTCATGTTTTAATTTAGTAAAATCTTGGCCAAGGTAGTCCTTGTGAGGAGTCACAGGACTGTTTGAGTTGAGCATGATTCAGATGATCTAATCAGGGTTGACAGTTTAACCCTGAGTCATCCTAAACACAGAGGTCAAAAGGATGAATTATATAGTAACCATATTCATGTAGGTTCTGAGTGTTGCGATTGCGACTATTCGACCTATCCGATCATCGGGTACCATTGCTAGATGGTCACTTTGATTAGTACAGGAATTGGTTCCTATGCTACCGGCTTAGGTTCGAACCTGCGGGGTGACACACATTAGAGGTTCCTATTTGATCTGATGGCTGATGAAGAGCCCTAATGCTCATGGACTATGAGTCCTATGTGTCTGGGACTTTGTGATCGAGAATCAGGATTCTCTGATCACGAGTCTCACACATTTTGGGTACCGGGGTCAAGAGTCCACTGGTTTGGGACTCTTCGATCAGGGTTACATATCGATGAATTTTGATGCCGGATTACCCATCGAATTTGGACTCAATATTTATGAGAAGTTTAATTAGTGATTTGATGCTAATTAACTCAATTTTATTGAGTATTATTTTTGGATCAAGTCCAATTGAATTGGATTCAGTTGGGTTTGACCCGATTAGGTTAAGAGTTGATCTAATCGTCGAGATGGTTTGGTCCCTGATTTGATCAGGGGTTGGGCTTAATCAATTTCTGATTTGATTAGGATTTTATTGAGCCTAATTAAGCCTAATTTAGTTGGATTTAAATTAGTCTAATTGGGCCTAACTTATTTGGTTCAATTAGGTTGGTTTAAATAATGAAACCACCTTGACCCATTCTCCATGCATCACCTCACTTCCACTGCGCCCATTTGAATTCACGAGAAGGAAGTGCTCATGAAGTTTTCCTCATGCAAAGCCCTCCTCATGCCCTACTTTAATATTCCTAATGAGTGGATAAGGATGATTTGTTGGCCATTCAAATTCAAAAACAAAGTTTGAATTTGAATGAGCAACCAATCTTAGCGCCTTGACCTTATCCTTTTTTAACGCCCTATTTATTACATGAGAAAATGTTTCTCATGAAATCACTCACACACAAATTAAGCCACACCCTCTTCTTCTCACGCCCTTAGTGGATAAGGATAAATTAGTTTCCATTTGAATTCAAAATTTGATTTGAATTCAAATGTGCAATTACTCATCTTTATCCTCTCACATGGATAAGACCTTGGTTGTTGTTTTTAAAAGGAGGAGAAGAGTGGGGTGTGTGCAAGAAAAATTTTGGAGAGAAAATCTGGGCATGAGGAATCCTTGTGTGCAAGGTGAAGGTCTATATCCTTTCGAGAGAAAAAGAAAGAAAAGAAAGAAAAAGTGTGCGCAGGGTTTCAGTGAGTTCTTCAGGGTTTCAGCCTAGAGTTTGGGAAGTGAGAAGGTAAGCTACGAGTGTCGTAAGCCCACCAAATTTTAGGGAGATCTTCAACATCCTCTCAGCATGTTTGCTGATAATCCAGAGCATCAGAAGAATCGACAAATATCGATCGAAGGAGTTCGATCCGCATCGGCCGTCGAAAGGGCTCTACAATGAGCTAGCACTCGTGAGGAGTCGATCAGACCAGAAGCTTCGTGTGGACGATCTGCAGAGGTCAGACAAGCTGTGTGGCTGCATCACGATGATCAGAATCTCCCAACGATGATCAAACTCTCCCAACGATGATCAAATTACGGTGATCTACTACCCGCACAAAGGTATTGTGTTCTGAACACATTACAGTAAAGTGTTTACTGTTCAAATTCAAATTTCAAATTTAAATGCATGCATGCTATATATCATATTTAGATCCTAGTGTAAGATAAATTCTTATTAATTAACTAGATTAATTAATAATTTTTACTATAAAATAGTAATTTTAAAAAAATTTAAAATTACCATTTTATCCCTGCACTGAATTTTCCCACACATAAGACTAAGATTTCTAATTCAAACAGACTTTGAATTATTTCATAACTTATCAAAGAAGGAGTCCAAAGGGAGAAAGGATTGATGCCTAACTAGGCACCCACATTCACCCATGCCTACACCCAAGTGTGGGGTGGCAACAACCAGAACCGCACCACCTCTTGGTCAGCCATGAGGAGAGAGAGTCTCAATAAAAGTGGACTCTAAGGATCTAATCCAAATATGGATCAATTCAAATTCAATTTGAACATGATTCAAATCAATTTCGGATAGGCTGTCAGTCCCAAACTATTTAAGATTTAGGATCAAGTCTAACTTAGATTCATGAACCTAATTAAGTCTAATTAAATTAGATCTAATCTAAAATTAATTAGCACTTAAATTCAATCTCTCATAGACTCCTTGGATCAAAGATCGAATCTTGTTCATTTCTGGAATTGAACTTGAACTCATGTCTAGTGCTAGCTAGACATAGTCAACTATTTAATCTCATATGATCCATAACTTAATTCTCAATCAAGTTAATCTATTCGTTCAATCAAGTCATGTACTTTCAAATTGAATATATAGACTTAGGCCAATTCTTTCCTACATTATTTGACTTTATGCATGACTCTATAGGTTCGAACACTAAGCCGATAGTACAGGAATCATTTTCTATACTAATCGAAGTTACTATCTAGCAATAATTTTCGATATCTGGATAGGTTGAATTATCACAAGATAATATTCAAGAAGCTATGTATATGGTTATCGCATAATTTATCTCTTTAACCCTAAATGCTCTAGGATGGTCTAGGGTTAAACTGTCAATCCTGAAGGATCATCCACGTTGTATTCCAACCTTTCAAATCTATCACATGGATTACCCTGATCAAGATTTTACTAAACTAAAATACAATGATGCATTAGCTCCTATAATACGGAGGGATCAATTCCATCTTGATCCACACACAGACTTCGTAAGTACTTGGCTGTGCCCAGTAGTCTTCCGTCACTATATTAGAAATGCAGGTAGTTTGACACCAAAGCATAGTGAGTTACTTGCAAGTCACTATGGTGATCTCAGATCTGAGGGATACTTATGTCCATATACTTTACGAGCTACTCTTGACAACATAGCGCTTAGCATGTGAGTCACTTGTTCAGTGATGATGTACTCCTACATCTTACCTGTATGCCATACCAGTGTCTCCACACTCTTTGGTTAAGAGGACAACCAACTTATATGGCACACAATGACCTTCACTCAATAAACATCATCGTCCTTTAATGATGTATTATTTGGTTGCGAATATATTTAAGAACTACACGATAAATCCTCCTTTATCGATTACTTTATAGTTCTAAAGACTTCATCACAATATAAGAGTTCTAGCAAGAAAGAGTAACTTTGTGATGAATGATGTCAAAATAATTTTTATTCATTGATTAATAATTCATATACATATTACAAAATGAGCACAATCATTTAAATGATTGACTTTGTGACACATTTCTAACAACTCTCACTTGAACTAAAGCCAATCGGAGTAGTATCTTATACCTATCTTCTACTTATAATTATCAAACTCTTTGATCTTGAGAGCTTTAGTGAAGGGGTTGGCTATGTTCTTCTTTCCATTGATCTTCTGAAGCTCGATGTCACTTTGATCCACGATCTCACGTACAAGGTGATAGCGGTGCAGAATGTGCTTGGTGCGCTGGTGTGGCTTTGGTTCTTTTACTTGAGCTATGGCTCTAGTACTGTCACAATACAGTATAACAGAGCTATTAATAGAGGATGTAACTCCAAGCTCGATGATGAATTTTCACAACCACACCACCTCCTTTGCAGCATCGGATGCAGTAATGTATTTTGCTTGTTCAGTAGGGGCAGTACCAAAAAAGATATGAAGAAAGGGCACCCGAGACCCTAACTGGAATCATGAAAAAAGCCTCTTATGCAAGTATACAAATAGCTCTTGTTGGGTATAAAATACCCTCAGTCGAAGTTCTCAATGGGATTAACCCTCACAGGCCTCGTCCCCGACTCCGGCTGCAGACAGACCTCGTCCGGACTCCTACGGGAGCCGGGCTCCGCCCGCAACTCCGATCGCAAGCAGACTCTGCCCGGACTCCTACGGGAGCTGGGCTCCGTCCACAACTCCGACCGCAAGCAGACTCCGCTCGGACTCATATAGGAGCCGGGCTCCGTCACCAACTTCAACCGCTAGTAAGCTTCGTCCGGACTCCTACGGGAGCTGGACTTCGCCCCTGACTTTAATTACAGGAAGACTCCGCCCAGACCCCTACGGGAGTCGGGCCTCATCCCCGACTCTGGCTGCAGACAGACCTTGTCCGAACTCCTACGGGAGCCGGACTCTGCCCGCAACTCTGACCGCAAGCAGACTCCACCCGGACTCCTACGGGAGCCGGGCTCCATCACCAACTTCAACCACTGGTAAGCTTCGTCCGGACTCCTACGGGAGCCGGACTTCGCCCCTGACTTTAATTGCAGGAAGACTCCACCCGGACCCTACGGGAGCTGGGCCTCATCCCCGACTCTGGCTGCAGACAGACCTCGTCCGGACTCCTACGGGAGCCAGACTCCGCCCGTAACTCCGACTGCAAGCAGACTCCGCCCGGACTCCTACGGGAGCCAGGCTCTGTCACCAACTTCAATCGCTGGTAAGCTTCGTCCGGACTCCTATGGGAGCTGGACTTCGCCCCTGACTTTAATTGCAGGAAGACTCCGCCCGGACCCCTACGGGAGCCGGGCCTCGTCCGGACTCCTACGAGAGCCAGACTTCGCCCGCAACTCCGACCGCAAGCAGACTCCGCCCGAACTCCTACGGGAGCCGGGCTCCGTCACCAACTTCAACCGCTGGTAAGCTTCGTCCGGACTCCTACGGGAACCAGACTTCACCCCTGACTTTAATTACAGGAAGACTCCGCCCGGACCCCTACGGGAGCCGTGCCTCGTCCTCGACTCCGGCTGCAGACAGACCTCATCCGGACTCCTACGGGAGCCAGACTCCACCCGCAACTCCGACCGCAAGCAGACTCTGCCCGAACTCCTACGGGAGCCAGACTCTGCCCACAACTCCGACCGCAAGCAGACTCCGCCCGGACTCCTACGGGAGTCGGGCTACGTCACCAACTTCAACTGCTGGTAAGCTTCGTCCGACTCCTATGGGAGCCAGATTCGCCCCTGACTTTAATTGCAGGAAGACTCCGCCCGAACCCCTACGGGAGCCGGACCTCATCCCCAACTCCGACCGCAAGCAGACCTCGTCCGGACTCCTACGGGAGCCAGACTCCACCCACAACTCCGACTGCAAGCAAGCAGACTCCGCCCGGACTCCTACGGGAGTCAGGCTCCGTCACCAACTTCAACTACTGGTAAGCTTCGTCCGGACTCCTACGGGAGCCGAACTTCGCCCCTGCATTTAATTGCAGGAAGATTCTACCCGGACCCCTACGGGAGCCGGGCCTCGTCCCCGACTTCGGCTAAAGGAAGACTTCGTCCGAACTCTTACGAGAGCTGGACTCTGGGCTCCTTTCAAATGGATAGCTAACCACCCCTCTCCGCCAGACACTCCAGCCAAACTTCAGCCGACAGGTCTGCACTCCCTGGCGTGACGCAGCAACGGCCACGATCCTGCTCCACTTCCTGCGATGAATTTTGCGCGGCTCCATTACTCCCTGGCAGACCGCTATGATGCCCATGATTCTGCTCCACTTCCTGCATGGATACCATGCGATTCTTCCATCCTCTGGCAAGTCGCGACAATGGACGCCGCTCCACTCCCTGCGGCAGACTCCACATGGCGCGCTTCGGTGATAGCCACGGGTCTACTCCACTACTCTTCGCAACAAACTCCGCCTGACCTTAGGCAGCCCACGACCAGACGGTTACAGACATCGCTATCAGTCTGTTGCTCCCTCCACCTATAAAAGGGGGACCCCAGATACGTTATTCTCTAAGGTCTCATTTTTACCTAGAAACCTGCTAAAATTTCCGTTCGAGCACTCCATTCTTATTGAGGCAGAGAACTGACTTGAGCGTCGGAGGGTCTTGCCGGAGCAACCCCAACTTCGGTTTAGACTTCTTTTGCAGGTCCGACGGAGACCGTGACTCCCTCGACTCCAGCTTCTCCGACGCAGGCGTATTTTTGCACCAATAGGATTGGTGCTAGAGGAAGGGCCTGTGTCTTCGCAGTATCCTTGTTCTTAAAGGAGCGCTCAACGGGACCGCCCCCGGGCATCTTTTTCGGCATCCTCTCCTCCTTCCTCCACTTGGTCTTTGTTCGATGCCTCCCCTCAAGGCATCCACGCGATGATCCACGACCTCCGTGGCCAGATCTCAGGCTCTGGCCTCACCTCCAGTTTCCCAGCCTCCTCCTCCTCCGACGACGGTGGTCGATGTGGAGCAATTTGATCTACTGGCGCAGCAGGTCAGAGGCCTCACTGAAGCTGTACAGCAGCAGCAGTAGCTGCAGGCGTTAGTGCGCCTGGAAAGGGTGTCACCGGAATGCCAGAATCTGGCAGTGGGGCGGGCCACTTGGGCCAGCCGCCTCGTCTTTCCCGAGAAGACGAACCCGAGGGTGGAGAGCCCTCAATCGGATCATGACTCCACCCCTGGAAGATCCCTGCCCCCATTCTGCTAGAGGACCCTCGAGACCCGGAGTCGAGAGGATTTTCTGGATCGGAGACTCCAGGAGATGAACCGACAGATCGAAGAGCTCCGTCATGCTCCCCCCGCTTATGGTGAGGATATTTGCACTGACCCCCCCTTTTCTCAAATGATCATGTAGGAACCGATCCCGCCAAACTTCAAACTCCCTCAGTTCGAAAGCTACGACGGGACTTCAGACCCAGTTGATCATCTGAAAGCCTTCCGGATGATGATGCTACTTCATGGCGCACCTGACGCCATCCTGTGCCGAGCCTTCCCCTCCACCTTGAAGGGAGCGGCGAGAAATTGGTACTCAGCGCTGAAGTCGGGTACCATCTTTTCCTTCGATCAGATGAGCCACCAATTTGTGGCCCATTTTGTCAGCAGTCGATGCCCCCGGAAGGGCTCGGAGTCCCTCATTAATATCAGGCAGAGGGAGGGGGAGTCCATTCGGGCCTACATCAACCGTTTAATGTCGCAGTGCTGGAGGTTCAGAATTTGGATCAATCAGTCGCAATGGCCGCTCTGAAGGGCGGCCTTCAGAAGAATGACCTTTTGTTCTCCCTGGAGAAGAAGTACCCCAGAGATTTTGCTGATTTGTTGGCTCGGGCTGAAGGGTACGCTCGAGCGGAAGAAGCCTTCAAAATGAAGGATGAGGAGACCGCGAGAGAGCGGCAGGCGGGAGACTCGAGTAAGCCCGCAGTCGAAAAAAGGTCGAGAGAAACTCGGCCGCATTCTCGATCCCCTCCTGGGCACAGGCGTGCCCATACTCCTCCCCAGGTACGTAGGTAGAGAAGTTTGGATCGCGGGGTTCGGCGGGGTTCTCCATCAGGAAGATTCCGCAACTACGCCCCCCTCAATGCCTCGAAGACCCAGGTACTGATGGAGGTCAGGGAGCAGCTCCATAGGCCAGAAAAGATGCGCACACACCCCGGGAAGTGCAACCCCAACAAGTTCTGTCTCTACCACCGCGACCACGGCCACGACATGGAAGAATGCATCCAGCTTCGAGATGAGATCTAGGAGCTCATCCGGCGAGGTCGGCTCAACAGGTTCATCCGACGCCAGCCTGAGGGTAGAAAGATCGGCCAAGGGCCCTGCCGCAACCTGAACCGCCAAGGAGGGAGGAGCAACCCGGGGATCGGCCTCCAATCGGGACCATCGACTCCATCACCAGAGGGCCTCAAGGAGGAGCAGACCTTCCACGACCATAGAACTCGAAAAACCTGTAAATGTATCGCTTACGACTTTGCCCTGAATCTAAATTCCTTTCGACTTTGCATGTTCTTCCCATTTGGCATGGGTTCTTACGACTGGGGATAACCCCTTCAAACAGTTAAAACAAGGTTATGTTAGGAACAGGAGGAGAACCTCATCCTAACATAAATAAAATGAAAGTTTGATTATCTTAAGATTGGATTGGGGGAGAGGCCCATATAACGGCCCTTAGGCACCCCCATGGCCGTGTTAGGAACAGAAGGAGAACCTCGTCCTAACATGAGCAAAGTCAAAGGCCTGATTCTTTTAGACCGATGGGGGGAGAGGCCTTACAACGCCCGAATGCGCCCCCACAGCCATGTCAGGAACAGGAGGAGAACCTCATCCTGGCATGAGCAAAGTCAAAGGCCCGTTCTTTTAGACTGGATGAGGGGAGAGGCCTTACAACACCCGAATGCGCCCCCACAGCCGTGTTAGGAACAAGAGGAGAACCTCGTCCTAACATGAGCAAAGTCAAAGGCCTGGTTCTTTTAGACTGGATATGGGGAGAGGCCTTACAACGCTCGAATGTGCCCCCATAGCCATGTCAGGAACAGGAGGAGAACCTCATCCTGACATGAGCAAAGTCGAAGGCCCAGTTCTTTTAGACCGGATGGGGAGAGAGGCCCTTACGATGGCCCTTATGTGCCCCTGCGGCCCTGTTGGGAACAGGAGGAGAACCTCATCCTAACCTGAGCTAGATCGACTACGTCAGGAATAGAAGGAGAACCTCACCCTGATGGTGACGAAACCCGACTGCCCAACAAGATCGGATGAAGGGGAAAGGCCCCTCAGCGGCACCTCCACACTTCTACGCAACCCCACGAAAGGCAAGGGGAGGACCCTCACTCCGAAAGGAGGGGGGAAATTAAAAAGGAAAGCAACGAACTACATCGAAAACAGATGAAGGACAAACTACGCCAAAGATGTAAGGAACCTCGTCTCAACAAAGACAGGAAGTTCCTACCAGGCACCCCCAGCCTCTAAAAGGGCTCTTGACACAGGTCAAGAAAACAGCGACACCTTCGGGGTAATGCGGAGATCGAACCACCAAGCTCGAGCCAACAGCCATGGACGACGAGGAAAGTAAATCAGCGTATCGACGACTGGGCACCTCCAAACGACGTCAACATCGGACAAGTAAATGACAAGAGAAGTTCGACGGATGACAATTTAATACAATACGCAGACGAGGTAACGCAAAATCCCCTTTTCATTCCATTTGCGAAATATACACCACGAAGCCCAGAAGGCCAAGGGAGAAAAAGCAAAACGACTAAAGCGAGACAAAACAACAAAAGGGAAAATGTATACATGAAAAGACAGAAGGCCATAAAGAGCCCTAGGGAAGCTCTGCTCCTTCCGCCCTAGAATTATCTGCTCCACCCCTTATCCAGGACTGCCTCAGATTCTCAACTTCTTCTTCTAGCTCTCTCTTTTTCAGCAGTGCATCCTGGAGCGTCCAACAAAGTCGCTGGCTTTCGGTCTCCACCTCTCGACGCCTCTTTCTCAGGACCTCAGATTCCGCCTCTGCATCCGTGACGGCCTGCTGCTCGTTGCCAGCTGGATCTTCAATTACTGCAGCTCAGCCATCCATTCCCCGAGGGTGACAGAAAGCCCTTCGATGGTTCCTCTTAGGGACTAGAGTTCATTAGAATCTCGAGCAGAAGTAAGCTGAGCCCTATCAGCCAGCTGCCTCTGAAGATGGGCGACTTCATCGGCCGCCACCCTGAGTCTCCCTTTATATTCATCCACCTGCCTGCGCCAACTGGCCCGATGCACGTCATAGCTCACCTCGACGTCCTGAAGCTGCTGCTGAAGGTCGGAGACCTTCTTCGACCACTCCCGGTCGCTGTCGGCCCGAGCCAAGAGCCAGGACGAACTTCCTTCCAGCTGGTCGATCCTCTCCTTCCCAACCGACAGTTCCACCCTGAGAGCACTAATCTTGGTAGCTTGAGCCCAAATTCGGTCGCTGGCGCTCTTCTTGTATTCCTCAAGCTCCTTCACGAAGTCTGCCTTCCTCCGGCTATACTCCATGATCCCCTTCACGTGGAGATTCTGAAAGCGGGTGGCCTCCACGGTGGCTTCAGAATGACCCTCTCTCAACCTGCGAAGCTCGCCTTCCATCTTCTTCATCCCTTTTATCAAGTGAAGAACGTCCTTCCTCAATCGTCGGATTGTGGATTTCAGTGGGATCCCCAGGGGCAGGGAAGTGCTTCGGCAGGACACTGCCATCGGGAGGCAAAAGCGTCAAGACGCGTCTCATCACAGAAAGAAAAGCAGAGAGAAGAAAGGAAGGAAGGAGAAGCCATCCACGACAAGAAATTCAACTTTATTGATTGAATGATTCTTGAAGACAAAAAGGAAAAGAAAAATAGTAGTAAAAGAAAGATACAAGGTCGGAGGTCTCAGACCTCAGAAGCAGGAGTTGGAGAGCTCGGTGTTCCTGGAGGGGGGCTGCGGCAGCAGTAGCGGCAGGAGAAGGACCAGCCTCATCCTCAGACTCCTCGCCCAAGAAGCCGAGGTCGAGCTCGGGAAATTTTCTGGCCACCTTCTCTGGCAGAGCTCGAACCCCTTATGAATGCTTCTTGGCCAAACCTGACGTTCAGGTCCCTCATCTCTGCGGAGGCCTTGAACTCCTTCACTGCAAGAACCCTGACCTCCGAGACCAGGACCAGAATCTGCTCCGCCAAGTTGGCGACCTCGGCCTCCGCCTTCCTCACCGTCTCCTCCGAGGTCTGCCTCTCTTCCTCCCGAGCCTGCTTTTCTCTCTCCAGGGCCTCCTGGAGGGCAACTACTTCGGCTGCCTTTTCTTTGAGGCAAGCGACCTCGGCCCGATGATGCTCCTCCACCTGGATGGCATCCCTCCTCGCCCGGTTTATCACCTCGATATTGGCGAGGAGCTGGTGCCCAATCTGCAAGGGCGGCTAGGGGATCAGAACAAGGGTCGAATAGCCGGTTAAATGAAGATTTGTTTACCTCGAGGAAGGACCCTAGGGAGTCCCAAACCCGCTGCTCAGGATCGGTACGGTCGATCGTCTCGACGACTTCAGATAGAATGCAGCCGTCGATCAACCGCTTGATCAGGTCCCTGTCATTGAAGGGATTCTCTGGCTCCTCTTCGAAATCAAGGGACTCATCAGCGGTGGCTCGACGGCTACCCACCCTGCGGGCCACCGACTTCCTTCTCCTCCCCCTCTCGACTACGGGCGCCTCCGTGGAGCGGACCCCCAAAATGGTGCCCCAGTCGGCGGACTCCTTGAAGAGGCCTGGGGGGCCGTTGGTGCGGCGTCTGAAGGAACATCGATCGTGGGAGCTGCCTGGACAGGCACGGTCAGGCTCATCTCCTCCATCCTGGCCTTCTTTGCTGATCTGAAGACCGCGGCACCTTTTCTTTTGTGGGCCTTGAGGCCCTTGGCGAGCATCCGTGCTGCTTCGGCGTCCATTCCTAAAAAAAAAAAAAAAAGGGGGGGGGGAGAGATCAGAAATCAATAATGGGATGAAAAAGGAAGGAGTGGCACAAAAAAAAAAAAAAAAGAAGAAAGAAGAGAGAAGAAAAAGAAGAAGGACAAAAGAAAAGAAGAGAAAGGAAAAGATGGAGTACTCGCAGGATCCTGGGGGCTCAGGCCGATGTTGAGCAAAAATTGCTCCCTCAGGAGATTGGGAAGGGAAGGAGCGGAATAGTCAAAAAGCTTTCGGGCGGCCTGGAGGTTGTCCTCCCCTAGGCTGGAAGCCCGGCGGACAGAGTCCCTCGGAGAGCCCCAAGGGGGCAGCCCCAGCCTCAAGGTCGGGCAGTGGACGAAGAGGTATTTCCCCTTCCAGTTGTGGATTGAAGAGGGGGCACCTTTGAGGAACCCCTTCTTGCCAAACTGAGGGGAGAAATACCACCAGTCCTTCGCCGAAGGGTGACGCTTGAAGGTATAGAAATGTCTAAACAGAGAGAGAGACGGCTGGACCTCGACTACGCAGTAAAGGGAGAGAAACCCTATCAAAAACCTGAAAGAATTCAGAGCAACTGAAGCCAAAGAGATATCTAAGAACCGGAAGAGGGCGACGACAAAGGATGAAAGTGGAAGTCGGAGTCCGACACGGAATGCCTCCTGATACAGGCAAAAATGACCGGGTGGGGGAGCGCTAGCCCGATCAGAGGGGTCAGGCAGCTCCAGGTCGTACTCCGGAGGAACTCCATACTAAACCCTTATCAGAAGGAGTTCATCCAGAGTCAGGGAGCAGAGAATGGCACCCAGTGCAAAAACTGGACGAGGCCCCACCCCAGGTATGGGTTCATCTACAGAACGGGGGACCTGGGGGGTTGAGGCGGAAGAACTCCCAGAACCGTCGGAAGCGAAAGTACCGGAAGATATTTCGAATACCTTCAAATGAAGACCCTAATGATCCTGAAGAATATGGATGGGACAAAGGATGAGAGGTCACAGGAGACTAACTCAGAGGAATACGACAGAAGAAAATGGCAAAGAAAAGGCCCCTAAGTGGCGGGAAGAAAAATGAAGGTTCTGGGACTAACCTAGATCGCTCTGAGGGATGCAGAGGGGCGAGGACAGGGACGACTCGAAGGATGCCTATGGCCCAAGAAGGCACCAAGAGAATCAGGGCTCTCGAAGAAAGGGCAGATACCAATAGAATTCTCAAGCGGAATAGGGCCCCTAAAGGCGGAAGGATGGGTTTAAATAGATCCTGGGATCCGGTGCCATAATGATAGCGAATCCCCCTAGGCCGGCCCGCGTTCGACACGTGTCCCACTCACCACGGTAGGTGGCTAAAAGTGGCTGATAGCTGACAGAGCCATTACTGCACCGTACCTGAGCCAACGTACCGACGAGAATTTTGAAGGGTCCCTTCGTATCACCCCGATTCGAAAAGACTCCAGCACGCGCACATTTAATGCCAAAATATCTGAGGACGGTCGTGCACAAGATTCAAGGGGGCAACTTCGACTGTGCAAACCTCTCTGTACTTTCTTCATTCGAAATTCAAACTCGAAAGTAGGGGGACTGGTGTTGGGTATAAAATACCCTCAGCCGAAGTTCTCAACGGGATTAACCCTCACGGGCCTCGTCCCTTACTCCGGCTGCAGACAGACCTCGTCCGGACTCCTACGGGAGCCGGGCTCCGCCCGCAACTCCGACCGCAAGCAGACTCTACCCGGACTCCTACGGGTGTCGGGCTTCGTCCATAACTCCGACCGCAAGCAGACTCCGCCCGGACTCCTACGGGAGCCGGGCTCCGTCACCAACTTCAACCGCTGGTAAGCTTCGTCTGGACTCCTACGGGAGCCGGACTTCGCCCCTGACTTTAATTGTAGGAAGACTCCGCCTGGACCCCTACAGGAGCCGGGCCTCGTCCCCGACTCCGACTGCAGATAGACCTCGTCCGGACTCCTACGGGAGCCGGACTCCGCCCGCAACTCTGACCGCAAGCAGACTCCGCCCGGACTCCTACAGGAGTCGGGCTCCGTCACCAACCTCAACTGCTCGTAAGCTTCGTCCAGACTCTTACGGGAGTCGGACTTCGCCCCTGACTTTAATTGCAGGAAGACTCCGCCCGGACCCCTACGAGAGTCGGGCCTCATCCCCGACTCCGGCTGCAGACAGACCTCGTCCGGACTCTTACGGGAGCCGGACTTCGCTCGCAACTCCGACCTCAAGCAGACTCCGCCCGGACTCTTACGGGAGCCGGGCTCCGTCACCAACTTCAACCGCTGGTAAGCTTCGTCCAGACTCCTATGGGAGCCGGACTTTGCCCCTGACTTTAATTGTAGGAAGACTCCGCCCGGACCCCTACCAGAGCCGGGCCTCGACCCCGACTCTGGCTACAGACAGACCTCGTCCGGACTCCTACGGGAGTCGGACTCCGCCCGCAACTCCGACCGCAAGCAGACTCCGCCCGGACTCCTACGGGAGCTGGGCTCCGTCACCAACTTCAACCACTAGTAAGCTTCGTCCGGACTCCTAAGGGAGCCGAACTTCGCCCCTGACTTTAATTGCAGGAAGACTCCGCCCGGACCCCTACGAGAGCCGGGCCTCGTCCCCGACTCCGGCTGCAGATAGACCTCGTCCGGACTCCTACGGGAGCCGGACTCCGCATGCAACTCCGACCGCAAGCAGACTCTGCCCGAACTCCTATGGGAGCCGACTCCGCCCATAACTCCGACCGCAAGCAGACTCTGCCCGGACTCCTACGGGAGTCGGGCTCCGTCACCAACTTCAACTGCTGGTAAGCTTCGTCTGGACTCCTACGTGAGCCGGACTTCGCCCCTGACTTTAATTGCAGGAAGACTCCGCCCGGACCCTTACGGGAGCCGGACCTCGTCCCCAACTCCGATCGCAAGCAGACCTCGTCCAGACTCCTATGGGAGCCAGACTCCGCCCACAACTCCGACCGCAAGCAGACTCCGCCCGGACTCCTACGGGAGCCAGGCTCCATCACCAAATTGAACTGCTGGTAAGCTTCGTCCGGACTCCTATGGGAGCCAGACTTCACCCCTGACTTTAATTGTAGGAAGACTCCGCCCTAACCCCTACGGGAGTCGGGCCTCGTCCCTGACTTCGGCTAAAGGAAGACTTCGTCCGGACTCTTACGGGAGCCGGACTCCGGGCTCCTCTCAAATGGATAGCTAACCACCCCTCTCCGCCAGACACTCCAGCCGAACTTCAGCCGACAGGTCTGCACTCCCTGGCGTGACACAGCAACGGCCACGATCCTGCTCCACTTCCTGTGACAGATTCCGCGTGGCTCTATTACTCCCTGGCAGACCGCTATGATGCCCACGATCCTGCTCCACTTCCTGCGACGGATACCACGCGATTCTTCCATCCTCTAGCAAGTCGCGACAACAGACGCCGCTCCACTCCCTACGATAGACTCCACATGGCGCGCTTCGGTGATAGCCATGGGTCTACTCCACTACTCTTCGCAACAAACTCCACCTGACCCTGGGCTGCCCACGACCAGACGGTTACAGACATCGCTATCAGTCTGTTGCTCCCTCCGCCTATAAAAGGGGGACCCCAGATATGTTATTCTCTAAGCTCTCATTTTTTCTTAGAAACTCTGCTAAAATTTTCGTTCGAGCACTCCATTCTTGTTGAGGCAGAGAATTGACTTGAGCGTCGGAGGGTCTTGCCGGAGCAACCCCAACTCCAGTTTAGACTTCTTTTGCAGGTCCCGATGGTGACCGCGACTCCCTCGACTCCAGCTTCTCTGACGCAGGCGGATTTTTGCACCAACAGCTCTCATAGTTCAAAAGTGTGCTAGGATTCTAATTGTACAAAGGCGGGGGCGTGAAGAGAGATTAATGAAGAAAAAAAAAGTGCATATAGAATCGATCATAGTGTATTGCTTGGAACTCTTCCAGTATATTGCTCCTCCATTCAAGATAAAAATGCAGGAATATGCTTCTGCTATCATCATAGTTTGATTGAAAACTAGAATCAGTATATCCCACAAGTTTCAAGTCAATATCTCCATAGATAAGCCATTGATCCTTAGTATTTCTTAAATACTTAAAGATTGTCTTCACAACCTTCCAATAATTTTCATCCAGATCAGACTGATACCTACTCACTATCCCTAGTGAATAGAACATATCTAGTCTTGTACACATCATAGCATATATGATAGATCTTACTACCGAAGCATATAGAATCCTACTCATACGCTCTCTCTCCTAAGGGTTGTCGGGTGTTGGGTATAAAATAACCCCAGTCGAAGTTCGTAAGAGGCCAATCCTCCCAGGACTCTTCCGGCTTCTGACCTTGTGCGGCATCTTTTTGAACTCCCCTGATCGTCTGAGCTTCCACAGTACCATCCGGACTCCTCCAGCAGTCGACCTTCCACAGTGTCCTTCAGACCCCTCCAATGGATGAACTCCTACCGTACTCTCCAAACTTCTCCAATAATGAGCTCCTTCAGTCGTCTACCAAATGCTCTTTGGGCTTCACTATCAGTCAATTTTCTACAGTGATCGACTACTCTCCAAATCTCTTCCAGACTTCCTCCCGTCACGATCGACTTTACTCTGAGCTTCTTCCGGACTACGTCAATGTCCGGACTTCTCCAGTAGTAGGACTTCTACAATAACCAAACTCCATCCAAGTTTCTACAGTGGTCGACTGCCTTCCAAATTCCATCCGAGCTTCTACAGTAAGCGAATTCCATCCAAACTTCTATTGCAGGCAGACTTCAGCCGAACTTTTACAATAAGCGATCTCCATTCGGGCTTCCATGGCAACTGGTCTCCATCCGAGCTTCTACAATAAGCAGTCTCCATTCAGATTTCCATGGCAAATGATCTCCATTCGAGCTTCTACAGTAAGTGGACTCCTTCCGGACTTCTGCAAGAACTGGACTCCGTTCGAATTTCTACAGCGAATGGATACCAGACGAACTTCTACAATGGACGGGCTCCAGCAGTCAGATTTCTACAATGACCGACTGTCTCTAGTGTCTTCCGTATCTCTCCAGCCATCAACCTTCAACAGCGCCAGCCGGACTTCAACAATACCAACCAGGCCCCTCCAATAGATAAATTCCCTCTGGACCCCTCCAGTGGTCGACCTTCCACCATGTCCTCCTGACTCCTTCAGTGGATGAACTTCCACAATGCCTTCCGAACTCTTCTATTGGTCAACCTTTTATAGCACCTTTCAAATTTCGCTATCGGTCAACCTTCTGTCAGATTCCTCATGCAGTCGGACCTCTCCAACGGACAGTCTTCAGACAAGCTTCTACATCAAACAAATTCTAGATGGACTTCTTTAGCAATTGGACTCCAGCCGGATTCCTCTAATAGAAAGTTTCCATCTGGGCTTCTACAGCAGATGACTTCCGTCTGCAGCATCAACGCCTAAGGCACCCAACAATAGTTAACCCATTAGCAACCTCGAAAACATCCGAGCTTCTCTTAGATTGCTGAGACAGATAGCTATTCCGCTCCACCAGACGTCCCAATCGAGCTTCAGCCATCCGACCCGAACTCCCCGGCAAGTTACGACAATGGACACCACTCAACTCTCTGTAACAAACTCCACGTGGCCCCACCACTCTCCGACAAGTTGCAACAACGGACACCACTCCACTCTCCATAACAAACTCCATGTGACCCCGAACGGCCCACTACCAGGCAGTTACGAACGTCGCTGTCAATCGATTACGCTCTTCCGTCTATAAAAGAGACCCCCCAGATACGTTCTCCTCAAGCTCTAAGCACTATCTCTAAACTCTGCTAAAATCCCATTGGAGTGCTCCATTTCTGTTGAGGTAGAGTACTGACTTGAGCATCGGAGGGTCTTGCTGGAGCACCCCCAACTCCGGTTTAGACTTTTCTTGCAGGTTCTGACGGCGGTCGTGATCCCCTCGACTCCAGCTTCTCTGGCATCGGTGAAATTCTGCACCAATAGAATTGGCGCTAAAAGAAGGAGCCTGCATCTTTGCAGGACCCTTGTTCTTAAAGGAGTACTCAACGGGACTATCTCTGGTCATCTTCTTCAACATCTTCTTCTTCTTCTCTGACCAAATCCCAACCTGATGCCTCCCCGAAAGGCATCCACCAGGCGATCTACGGCCTCCATGGCCAGATCTCAGCAAGATCTGCCAGCTCCGGCCTCATCTCCAGTTTTTTAGGCTCCTTTTCCGACAATGGTAGTCGGCATGGAGTAGTTCGATCTACTAGTTCAGCAGGTCAGGGGCCTCACCGAAGTGGTGCAGACTATGCAGCAGCAGCAGCCATAGGCATCTATGCAGCTGGAAAGAGCATCATCAGAATTCCAAATCTGATGATCGAGCGGCCCACTTGGGCTAGTCGCCATGTATCCCCCGAAAAAGAGAAGCAGAGGGTGGAGAGCCCTCTGTCTGATCACGATTCTACCCCCGAAGGGTCCCTACCTCCGTTCTGCCAAAAGACCCTCGAGATTCACGATCGAGAGGATCTCCTAGATCAAAGGTTTCAAGAGATGAATCGGCAGATCGAAGAGCTCTGCCATGCTCTCCCTACCTACGGTGAGGATATCTATATTGACCCTCCTTTTTCTCAAAGGATTATGCAGGAATCGATCCCGTCGAACTTCAAGCTCCCCCAATTTGAGAGCTACGACTGGACCTCGGATCTGGTTGACCACCTGGAGGCCTTTCGGATAATGATGCTGCTCCATGGTGCGCCAGATGCCATCCTGTGCCAAGCTTTCCCATCTACCTTGAAGGGAGCAGCAAAAAATTGGTACTTGACACTGAAGCCGGGTACTATCTTCTCCTTTGATCAAATGAGCCATCAGTTTGTGGCTCATTTCATCAACAGTCGATGTCTCTAGAGAGGTTCGGAGTCCCTCATCAACATCAAGCAAAAGGAGGGAGAATCCATCTGAACTTATGTCAACCATTTTAACGCCGCCGCATTGGAGGTCTGGAACTTGGACCAATCAGTTGCAATGGCCGCCCTGAAGAGCGATCTTCAAAAGAATGACCTTTTATTTTTTCTGAAAAAGAAGTATCCCAGGGACTTTGCTGACATGCTGGCTCAGGCCAAAGGATATGCCCGAGCAGAAGAAGCCTTCAAGCTGAAGGACGAGGAGGTCGCGAAGGAGCGGCAGGTGGGTGACTCCAGCAAGCCCACAGTTAAAAAAGGACCGAGTGAAGCTCGACCACGTTCTCGAACTCTTTTCGAACACAAGCATGTTCGAACTCCCCCCCCGAGCTCATAGGCAAAGAAGCTTGGATCGCAAAATTTGGTGGAGCTCTCCTCCAGGAAGATTCCACAACTACGCCCCTCTCAATGCTCCAAAAACTCAAGTGCTGATGGAGATCAGGGAGCAGCTGCCAAGGCCGGAAAGGATGCGCACACACCTCTGGAAGCACAACCCTAACAAGTTCTACCTTTATCATCATGACCACGGCCACGACACGGAGGAGTGTATTCAGCTCTTAGATGAGATCGAGGAGCTCATCAGATGAGGTCGGCTCAATAGATTCATCCGACGCTGGCCTGAAGGTTGAAAAGATCGATCGAGGGCCCTACCACAACCAGAGCCACCAAGGAAGGAAGAAGAGCCTACAGATTGGCCTCCAATCGAGATCATCAACACGCTCTCTGGAGGACCCCGGTGGGGAGCAACCAGTGGATCGGCCGAACCGCCCAAGCGAAGAGGACTGAAGAATCTATAACTTTTACTGAAGAAGATGCCTAAGAGATTCAATTCTCCCAGAATGATGCGGTCGTAGTTTCTTTAAATATTACTGACTATGATGTACACCGCATTCTTATTGATAATGAAAGCTCAGCTGATATTTTTTTTTATGATGCATTGTCAAAAATATCTATTCCAGATGATCGATTAGGGCCGATAAGCTCCCCATTGGTAGGGTTCACTAGCGATGCTATGCCAGTGAAAGGAGTAATAACTTTGACTATAGTTGCAGGTCGGTACCCGAAATAATGTAGAGCGCAAGTGGATTTTCTAGTAGTAAGAGCGCCGTCTGCCTACAACGCAATACTCGACCGACCTGGCCTCAATGCCCTCCAGCTGTGGTATCGACCTACCATTTGAAATTGAAATTTCCTACAAGCCAAGGGGTCGGAGAGGTCAGAGAAGATCAAGTCCTGGCAAGACGCTACTATAACATAGCCTTACAAAGAAATGGTCAGTCTGGCCCCTATTCGGTTGATGGATTAGACACCCGCGATGACCTTGCTGAAGAACGAGATGAGCCAATTGAAGATCTTGTCTCAATTTCTTTGAATGATGGAAATGAAGAGCACGTGGTGAAGATCGGCTCCCGCTTGGGAGAAGAGGTATGGACACAGCTCATCAATTTTCTACAAAAGAATGCGGATGTTTTCGCTTGGGTTCCGACGGACATGCCGGGGATTGATGTGGAAGCATGGAACACCGTCTAGCTGTTGATCCCAAACATCGGTCAATAAAGAAAAAAATTTGAGGTCATGCACTGAAAAGGCAAAAGGTAATAGCTAAGGAAGTTGATAAACTCCTGAAAGCTGGGTTCATCAGAGAAGTCAACTATCCGAACTGGATCTCCAATGTGGTTCTCGTCAAGAAGGCAAACGGCAAGTGGAGGATGTGTATAGACTTCAAAAAGCTGAACAAAGCCTGCCCAAAGGACAGTTACCCTCTGCCCAGAATTGACCAATTAGTGGATGTAACCTCGGGCCATGAGCTTCTCACTTTCATGGATGCATTCTCCGGCTACAATCAAATCAGGATGGCACCAGAGGACGAAGAAAAGACTGCTTTTATCACTGATTGTGGTCTTTACTGTTACAGGGTCATGCCTTTTGACCTCAAATATGCAGGAGCGACCTATCAACGACTGGTGAACAAGATCTTCAAAGAGCAGATCGGCTGCAACATGGAGGTCTACATGGACAACATGCTTGTAAAATGCAAATCCTCAATGAACCACGTCGTTGACCTTGAGGAGACCTTCAGCGCCCTCCAAAAATACAAGATGAAGCTGAACCCAATCAAGTACACTTTTGGAGTATCCTTAGAGAAATTCTTGGGTTTAATGGTATCGGGGTGTGGGATCGAAGCAAATCTGAAAAAGATTCGTGCCATCTAGGAAATGACCATCCCGAAGTCAATAAGGAAGTTCAATACCTTAATGGGAGAATAGCAGCTCTGAATCGCTTCATCTCAAGGTCGGTCGAATGGTACCTATCTTTCTTTCAGACTCTCAAGCAGTCGAAGAACTTCTGTTGGACCACTGAATGTCAGCGAGTGTTCGAAGAATTGAAGAACTACCTCAGCTTACCTCCACTATTGGCAAAGCCCAAACCTGGAAAGGAGTTGTTCCTGTACCTGGCAGTCTCCCCTGTGGCTCTCGCAGCAGTTTTGGTTAAGAAAGAAGCAAAAATTCAATGGCCGATCTACTATATAAGTCGAGTATTTAGAGATGCCGAAACCAGGTATACTAAGTTAGAGAAACTAACTTACGTCCTGTTGATTGCATCCCGAAGGCTCTGACCTTACTTTCAAGGGCACACCATAACACTGCTCACCGACCAGCCGATTAAGGCAGTTCTGCATTGAGTGGATGCTTCCAGAAGGATAGCAAAATGGGCGGTCGAGCTCATAGAATTCGACATCAACTATCGACCTCGACCGATGATAAAAGCCCAGATATTAGCAGACTTCATAGTGGAATGCATATCCCAGAAGAAGCCGAACTTGAACAAGGTGAAGCTGACAATCCAGGGCTCCACCCGAACTCCCTTGAGGAAAGAACAGATCTTCTTGATGGTTTTTGGGCCCTCTATGTGGACGGTTCCTCCAACATGTCAGGCACGGGTGCGAGCCTGATCCTGATCAATCCGAAAGGAATTATCACAGAGTATGTGCTGCGCTTCAAATTTCTTGCGATAAATAATGAAGCAGAATATGAAACTCTGATTGCAGGACTGAAGATCGCCAAAGAATTAGAAGTAGATTGGCTCCAAGTCTACAGAGACTCTCAATTGGTGGTGGGACAAGTCAGTGAAAACTATGAAGCTCGGGAGGACAGTATGGCCAAGTATCTCGGAAAGGTAAAAGAGATCATCCCTGCCTTTGGCAGCTTTGACATCAAGCAGATTCCAAAAGCAAAAAATATCAGGGCCGATCTTCTCTCCAAGTTGGCTACACTGGCTCCGGCTGAACTACCCAAGAAAGTCCTCTTCGAAGTTTTAAAATGTCCAAGTACGGAAGAACCACAGCTTGTAATGGAGATCAGCCACGAACCCCACTTGATTGACCCACTGGTTGCATACCTCAAAGATGGGGTTCTTCCTCATGATGCAAAAGAAGCTTGGAAGCATAGAAATTAGGTCTCCCGATATATCCTTTATGAGGACAAGCTGTACAAGAGGTCATACTCTTTGCCCCTCCTAAAATATCTCCGACCTTCTAAAGCCAACTTTGTCTTGTGAGAGGTACATGAAGGAGTCTATGAAAGTCACCTGGGGGTCAGATCTTTATCCCACAAACTGCTCCGACAAGGTTATTACTGGCCTACAATGTACTACGACTCCATTGAATATGTCAGAAAGTGTGATCGGTGTCAGAGATATGCGAATATCCAAAGACAGCCCGCCTCCAAACTTACACCCTTGAGTGCCCCATGGCTGTTTGGACAATGGGGGATGGATATCCTTGGACCTTTTCCCATGGCGTCCTTGACCACTCTAGTTTAGGCGCTGTGTACAGTCATGTTTTAATTTAGCAAAATCTTGGCCAAGGTAGTCTTTGTGAGGAGTCACAGGACTGTTTGAGTTGAGCATGATTCAGATGATCTAATCAGGGTTGACAGTTTAACCCTGAGTCATCCTAAACACAGAGGTCAAAAGGATGAATTATATAGTAACCATATTCATGTAGGTTCTGAGTGTTGCGATTGCGACTATTCGACCTATCCGATCATCGGGTACCATTGCTAGATGGTCACTTTGATTAGTACAGGAATTGGTTCCTATGCTACTGGCTTAGGTTCGAACCTGCGGGGTGACACACATTAGAGGTTCCTATTTGATCTGATGGCTGATGAAGAGCCCTAATGCTCATGGACTATGAGTCCTATGTGTCTGGGACTTTGTGATCGAGAATCAGGATTCTCTGATCACGAGTCTCACACATTTTGGGTACCGGGGTCAAGAGTCCCACTGGTTTGGGACTCTTCGATCAGGGTTACATATCGATGAATTTTGATGCCGGATTACCCATCGGATTTGGACTCAATATTTATGAGAAGTTTAATTAGTGATTTGATCGCTAATTAACTCAATTTTATTGAGTAATTATTTTTGGATCAAGTCCAATTGAATTAGATTCAGTTGGGTTTGACCCGATTAGGTTAAGAGTTGATCTAATCGTCGAGATGGTTTGGTCCCTGATTTGATCAGGGGTTGGGCTTAATCAATTTTTGATTTGATTAGGATTTTATTGAGCCTAATTAAGCCTAATTTAGTTGGATTTAAATTAGTCTAATTGGGCCTAACTTATTTGGTTCAATTAGGTTGGTTTAAATAATGAAACCACCTTGACCCATTCTCCATGCATCACCTCACTTCCACTGCGCCCATTTGAATTCACGAGAAGGAAGTGCTCATGAAGTTTTTCTCATGCAAAGCCCTCCTCATGCCCTACTTTAATATTCCTAATGAGTGGATAAGGATGATTTGTTGGCCATTCAAATTCAAAAACAAAGTTTGAATTTGAATGAGCAACCAATCTTAGCGCCTTGACCTTATCCTTTTTTAACGCCCTATTTATTACACGAGAAAATATTTCTCATGAAATCACTCACACACAAATTAAGCCACACCCTCTTCTTCTCACGCCCTTAGTGGATAAGGATAAATTAGTTTCCATTTGAATTCAAAATTTAATTTGAATTCAAATGTGCAATTACTCATCTTTATCCTCTCACGTGGATAAGACCTTGGTTGTTGTTTTTAAAAGGAGGAGAAGAGTGGGGTGTGTGCAAGAAAAATTTTGGAGAGAAAATCTGGGCATGAGGAATCCTTGTGTGCAAGGTGAAGGTCTATATCCTTTCGAGAGAAAAAGAAAGAAAAGAAAGAAAAAGTGTGCGCAGGGTTTCAGTGAGTTCTTCAGGGTTTCAGCCTAGAGTTTGGGAAGTGAGAAGGTAAGCTACGAGTGTCGTAAGCCCACCAAATTTTAGGGAGATCTTCAACATCCTCTCAAGCATGTTTGCTGATAATCCAGAGCATCAGAAGAATCGACAAATATCGATCGAAGGAGTTCGATCCGCATCGGCTGTCGAAAGGGCTCTACAATGAGCTAGCACTCGTGAGGAGTCGATCAGACCAGAAGCTTCGTGTGGACGATCTGCAGAGGTCAGACATGCTGTGTGTCTGCATCACGATGATCAGACTCTCCCAACGATGATCAAATTACGGTGATCTACTACCCGCACAAAGGTATTGTGTTCTGAACACATTACAGTAAAGTGTTTACTGTTCAAATTCAAATTTCAAATTTAAATGCATGCATGCTATATATCATATTTAGATCCTAGTGTAAGATAAATTCTTATTAATTAATTAGATTAATTAATAATTTTTACTATAAAATAGTAATTTTAAAAAAAAATAAAATTACCATTTTATCCCTGCACTGAATTTTCCCACACATAAGACTAAGATTTCTAATTCAAACAGACTTTGAATTATTTCATAACTTATCAAAGAAGGAGTCCAAAGGGAGAAAGGATTGATGCCTAACTAGGCACCCACATTCACCCATGCCTACACCCAAGTGTGGGGTGGCAACAACCAGAACCGCACCACCTCTTGGTCAGCCATGAGGAGAGAGAGTCTCAATAAAAGTGGACTCTAAGGATCTAATCCAAATATGGATCAATTTAAATTCAATTTGAACATGATTCAAATCAATTTCGGATAGGCTGTCAGTCCCAAACTATTTAAGATTTAGGATCAAGTCTAACTTAGATTCATGAACCTAATTAAGTCTAATTAAATTAGATCTAATCTAAAATTAATTAGCACTTAAATTCAATCTCTCATAGACTCCTTGGATCAAAGATCGAATCTTGTTCATTTTTGGAATTGAACTTGAACTCATGTCTAGTGCTAGCTAGACATAGTCAACTATTTAATCTCATATGATCCATAACTTAATTCTCAATCAAGTTAATCTATTCGTTCAATCAAGTCATGTACTTTCAAATTGAATATATAGACTTAGGCCAATTCTTTCCTACATTATTTGACTTTATGCATGACTCTATAGGTTCGAACACTAAGCCGATAGCACAGGAATCATTTTCTATACTAATCGAAGTTACTATCTAGCAATAATTTTCGATATATGGATAGGTTGAATTATCACAAGATAATATTCAAGAAGCTATGTATATGGTTATCGCATAATTTATCTCTTTAACCCTAAATGCTCTAGGATGGTCTAGGGTTAAACTGTCAATCCTGAAGGATCATCCACGTTGTATTCCAACCTTTCAAATCTATCACATGGATTACCCTGATCAAGATTTTACTAAACTAAAATACAATGATGCATTAGCTCCTATAATACGGAGGGATCAATTCCATCTTGATCCACACACAGACTTCGTAAGTACTTGGCTGTGCCCAGTAGTCTTCCGTCACTATATTAGAAATGCAGGTAGTTTGACACCAAAGCATAGTGAGTTACTTGCAAGTCACTATGGTGATCTCAGATCTGAGGGATACTTATGTCCATATACTTTACGAGCTACTCTTGACAGCATAGCGCTTAGCATGTGAGTCACTTGTTCAGTGATGATGTACTCCTACATCTTACCTGTATGCCATACCAGTGTCTCCACACTCTTTGGTTAAGAGGACAACCAACTTATATGGCACACAATGACCTTCTCTCAATAAACATCATCATCCTTTAATGATGTATTATTTGGTTGCGAATATATTTAAGAACTACACGATAAATCCTCCTTTATCGATTACTTTATAGTTCTAAAGACTTCATCACAATATAAGAGTTCTAGCAAGAAAGACGTAACTTTGTGATGAATGATGTCAAAATAATTTTTATTCATTGATTAATAATTCATATACATATTACAAAATGAGCACAATCATTTAAATGATTGACTTTGTGACACATTTCTAACAACTCTCACTTGAACTAAAGCCAATCGGAGTAGTATCTTATACCTATCTTCTACTTATAATTATCAAACTCTTTGATCTTGAGAGCTTTAGTGAAGGGGTTGGCTATGTTCTTCTTTCCATTGATCTTCTGAAGCTCGATGTCACTTTGATCCACGATCTCACGTACAAGGTGATAGCGGTGCAGAATGTGCTTGGTGCGCTTGTGTGGCTTTGGTTCTTTTACTTGAGCTATGGCTCTAGTACTGTCACAATACAGTATAACAGAGCTATTAATAGAGGATGTAACTCCAAGCTCGATGATGAATTTTCACAACCACACCACCCCTTTGCAGCATCGGATGCAGTAATGTATTTTGCTTGTTCAGTAGGGGCAGTACCAAAAAAGATATGAAGAAAGGGCACCCGAGACCCTAACTGGAATCATGAAAAAAGCCTCTTATGCAAGTATACAAATAGCTCTTGTTGGGTATAAAATACCCTCAATCGAAGTTCTCAATGGGATTAACCCTCACGGGCCTCGTCCCCGACTCCGGCTGCAGACAGACATCGTCCGGACTCCTACGGGAGCCGGGCTCCGCCCGCAACTCCGATCGCAAGCAGACTCTGCCCGGACTCCTACGGGAGCTGGGCTCCGTCCACAACTCCGACCGCAAGCAGACTCCGCTCGGACTCATATAGGAGCCGGACTCCGTCACCAACTTCAACCGCTAGTAAGCTTCGTCCGGACTCCTACGGGAGCTGGACTTTGCCTCTGACTTTAATTGCAGGAAGACTCCGCCCAGACCCCTATGGGAGTCGGGCCTCATCCCCGACTCTGGCTGCAGACAGACCTTGTCCGAACTCCTACGGGAGCCGGACTCTGCCCGCAACTCTGACCGCAAGCAAACTCCACCCGGACTCCTATGGGAGCCGGGCTCCATCACCAACTTCAACCACTGGTAAGCTTCGTCCGGACTCTTACGGGAGCCGGACTTCACCCCTGACTTTAATTGTAGGAAGACTCCACCCGGACCCCTACGGGAGCCGGGCCTCATCCCCGACTCTGGCTGCAGACAGACCTCGTTCGGACTCCTACGGGAGCCAGACTCCGCCCGTAACTCCGACTGCAAGCAGACTCCGCCCGGACTCCTACGGGAGCCAGGCTCTGTCACCAACTTCAATCGCTGGTAAGCTTCGTCCGGACTCCTACGGGAGCTGGACTTCGCCCCTGACTTTAATTGCAGGAAGACTCCGCCCGGACCCCTACGGGAGCCGGGCCTCGTCCGGACTCCTACGAGAGCCAGACTTCGCCCACAACTCCGACTGCAAGCAGACTCCGCCCGAACTCCTATGGGAGCCGAGCTCCGTCACCAACTTCAACCGCTGGTAAGCTGCGTCCGGACTCCTACGGGAACCAGACTTCACCCCTGACTTTAATTACAGGAAGACTCCACCCGGACCCCTACGGGAGCCGTGCCTCATCCTCGACTCCAACTGCAGACAGACCTCATCCGGACTCCTACGGGAGCCAGACTCCACCTGCAACTCCGAATGCAAGCAGACTCTGCCCGAACTCCTACGGGAGCCGGACTCTGCCCACAACTCCGACCGCAAGCAGACTCCGCCCGGACTCCTACGGGAGTCGGGCTACGTCACAACTTCAACTGCTGGTAAGCTTCGTCCGGACTCCTATGGGAGCCAGACTTCGCTCCTGACTTTAATTGCAGGAAGACTCCGCCCGAACCCCTACGGGAGCCGGACCTCATCCCCAACTCCGACCGCAAGCAGACCTCGTCCGGACTCTACGGGAGCCAGACTCCACCCACAACTCCGACTGCAAGCAAGCAGACTCCGCCCGGACTCCTACGGGAGTCAGGCTCCATCACCAACTTCAACTACTGGTAAGCTTCGTCCGGACTCCTACGGGGAGCTGAACTTCGCCCCTGACTTTAATTGCAGGAAGACTCTACCCGGACCCCTACGGGAGCCGGTCCTCGTCCCCAACTTCGGCTAAAGGAAGACTTCGTCCGAACTCTTACGAGAGCCGGACTCCGGGCTCCTCTCAAATGGATAGCTAACCACCCCTCTCCGCCAGACACTCCAGCCAAACTTCAGCCGACAGGTCTGCACTCCCTGGCGTGACGCAGCAACGGCCACGATCCTGCTCCACTTCCGGCGATGAATTTTGCGCGGCTCCATTACTCCCTGGCAGACCGCTATGATGCCCACGATTCTGCTCCACTTCCTGCGATGGATACCATGCGATTCTTCCATCCTCTGGCAAGTCGCAACAATGGACGCCGCTCCACTCCCTGCGGCAGACTCCACATGGCGCGCTTCGGTGATAGCCACGGGTCTACTCCACTACTCTTCGCAACAAACTCCGCCTGATCTTAGGCAGCCCACGACCAGACGGTTACAGACATCGCTATCATCTGTTGCTCCTCCACCTATAAAAGGGGACCCCAGATACGTTATTCTCTAAGCTCTCATTTTACCTAGAAACTCTGCTAAAATTTTCGTTCGAGCACTCCATTCTTATTGAGGCAGAGAACTGACTTGAGCGTCGGAGGGTCTTGCCGGAGCAACCCAACTTCGGTTTAGACTTCTTTTGCAGGTCCTGACGGAGACCGTGACTCCCTCGACTCCAGCTTCTCCGACGCAGGCGTATTTTTGCACCAATAGGATTGGTGCTAGAGGAAGGGCCTGTGTCTTCGCAGTATCCTTGTTCTTAAAGGAGCG